>NC_136496.1:6707728-6770228 GCF_053919585.1 Euprymna scolopes | reverse complement strand
GGGTGAAAATAGAGGAGATGAGTTCAAGAGGAAATACAAAAACAGAAAGAAGAAGAAGAAGAAGAAAAAAAAAGAAGAAGAAGGAATTAGAATAAATGAAAAGAAAAGAAAATAGAAAAGAAAAAGAATAGAAAAAAGAAAAAGATGAAAATAAAAACGAAGGAAAAAAAGACGGACAATAAGAAGAGGAATAAAAATTTTAAAATAGGAAAAGACGAGGAATAAATGGTGAAGAGGATGAAAAGAAAGGCGAGAAAGAAGGAAAAGGACAAGAAAAAAGAAGACATAAAAAGAGAAAGGAACAAAAACGAAAAAATAGTGAGAAAAAAAAAGAATGGTCAAACGGGAATAAAAGGAAATTACAAGAAAACACTTGAACGAAAGAAATGTGAGGAGAAAAAAAGGAATGAGGTAAAACGAAAAGGAAAGAGGTAAAGAAAAAAAGAACAGAAAAAGAGGAAGAAAAGGAAGAATGTCCAAGAAAGAAAATGAAAAAGAAGAAGAAAGTTTTCTTTTTATTTATTCTTATAATCTTTGTGTTGTATCAATGTTGTATCGATCTAGATCGATAGTTAGGTTAATTCTATCACTGAGTCCGGAAGCCATTTTCTTTTTAAAACATTAACAGAAGAACGCCTGTCAGAAAGAGAAAGTGCATTCTGGCGCGATCATTATCTTCCGGTGAGTAAAAAAAGAATTCAAAATGCCCGCCACTGGATCGGAAGAGAGCATTTGAAGGAACGATTAATTCTCAAAATCAAAGAAACGTTGAAAAAAAAAAAAAAATGAAGCAACCTTTTAGCTAGAAATAAGAGCTGGCTTTCTTTATTTGTGGCTATTAAATCGGAGGTTTTTTTTTGGGGGGGGGGTACTAAGAAAATGCTGTTTCAAACTTGTGACAAAGCGATCGCTCCACCAGTTTAATAAAAGATTTCACATTAAACGCAACTTAAGCGTCAAAGCTTTCTTAAATAACACATTAAGAATTCTTTAACTAATCTCACTCCAAAAGTCAGAACATTTAAGATATATTGACTAGGTGTTATTCCCACAATGTTTCAGTCGATGTAACCTCCAACCTACATCAGGTGTATCTGAACACACTCGTGAAGATATCGGAGAGAAATCCATTCGGTAATGATATCATGATCCACAAGTACCATTCATTAAAATTTTATTTTCACATTTTTAAAAGATATTATCGAGCTAAGAATTCTGATGTTTTTAACAATGTTTGTTTATATATACAGAGGGGGAGAGAGAGAGGGGGAGAGAGAGAAGAAGAAGAAGAAGAAGAAGAAGAAGAAGAAGAAGAAGAAGAAGAAGAAGAAGAGCAACAACAACAACAACAGAAAATATGATCGGTCATTTATTTTTGGTTCGAATCTCAACGGTTTCTTACTAACTCGACTCCACTTTACAATTAAAGAAGAATACAAAGTAGATGTTCCTTTTTTATCCTTTAGTCCTCACATTCCTTGAGTGATGTTTGAGACAAAGACAGAACAATTGCAATTTTCTGGGTCAGAATCTATTCAATTAAACACTCATCGTTGACAAGTTTTTGGCCTTGCAGTAATATTTTTAGCTCCTTACATCAAATGGCCCCATGCCTTGTCTGAAGCGATATCAATCAAAACGAAAATGCCTTAAGGATTTCAATCCAGATATTTTTATGGGGTTTACTATGGCTTGTATTCCACAAGACATGGATGTCTGAAATCGCGGTTGACCTCCTAAATAGATTGCCATCCAAAACTGACGGGACCAACCTCCCAAAGTAACTGGCATACCTGTATACCGCCTTCGCAAGGAAAGGCGCCGTGGTGTTCATTCCAGTTATCATTTTCAATCATATTATAATATTCTACATCATTTACCTGTCTCAGTAACTAGTATTGTTGAGCGGCTTTTGTTCTTGATAAATTGTATTTTTAGTTCATCAAAACGGGTAGGCTGTAACTTTCGTTTGAAGTTTTTTTTTTTTTTTTCTTGTGGGTGGATTTGCTGTTTAAACAGAAACTAATCCGGTGCAACATACGCCTCGAAAACTGTATATGTAAATGATAATTATTAGAATCATGATTATCATGATGAAAACTTGTTATGCGTTTTTGCCTGTTCTCGTTCTCACGGGAATGTGCAACATATCCCGTGGAGCATTCGTTGCAAAATCTCTTTTTTATTGCGAATTCACCAGCTGAAATGTATGTACATTTCTCTCTCGCAATCATGCCACATTTGGACACCATATGCTCCACATCGCCATGCCACATCGCCATGCCAAAAACAAAATCAAAATACAAAACAAGAAAAAAAAAACAGAGTTTTTAATTTAAATTCGCAGACAAGAAGTGAAACAGTCGAACTTTCACAGACTCATGCTGAGCAGAAGAGACTTTAAAAGCCATACGTAATGTCGACAAGACGTAAACTAGGGCGTGTGTTGTTGGTCTAATAGATAACTTTTAAGCCTATGAAATCGGTTAATTAATTACTCAATAAGTGACAGACTTAACATAGATGGCGTCACTAAAAAAACAATTCCATATAATTGTTATAAAGTACTAATCTGCAAATGTCACGTGTCACGATTTGATAAGTAGTTTTCCAAAAAGTTCTTTAAGTGAGACAATTGTTTCATATTTTGTAAAAAAAAAATATATATGAATCTCGCGTTTTTATTTGGATTCCGTTTTAAGTTAAGTTTATATATATATATATATATATATATATATATATATATATATATATATATATATCTTATACATTTATATATTATATCTATTCGTCTGAGCTACAATCTATGCCCCCCGACCTGACTTTCACGAGAAACACTAGTCTAGCTGAAACCACAATCATTTTCGTACCTGTTGGAGACGCTCCTCATTGGGATTAATAGACTATCTCATGACGTCACTTCCTCTGATATTGTTACTTCCGGTAACGTGTACCGGTGCTCGTAGTCATTTGTACGCTGCCAAGGAGGTCGTGTGCAAACGCCCACAGTTGCCTGTAATATATGTGAATACATGTTGTTTCTAAACGTTCTGTGTTCCTTTCGTTTTATTACTATTTAACACCGTAACAGTACCATACTGAGCTCCAGTCTATGGTCGTCCTGGACTGATTTTTACGAAAAACACTGGTCTATCTGAAACCATTATCAATAATTTCCCCCCTTTTTCTGTGCCTAAACCTAAACGTAGATTCCATGAACAACGTTTCTTTTTTAGAATTGTACGCTTGTGGAACTCTGTTCTGTTTTCCTGCTTTCCAACTGACTACAATATGGCCGTCTTCAAGTCCAACGTAAACAAGTTCTTGGTGAGCCATCCCCTAAAGTTACTCAATTTACACAATTTACACTACTAACGACTACTACCACATTTTTCCATGGACAACTGTACACTCATAAACCCTATCCTCGAGTGGCCACTGGACCTGGATAAGTGGTGAATCCTTTTTACAATATATATATGTGTGTGTGTGTGTGTGTGCGTGTGTGTGTGTATGTGTGTAATTATGACACTAATTTTGATACCCATAACAAAACATACCAGTAAAAACTAGTAAAATAAAATTAATTCCTCGTACTTTTACTCAGATCAGGGTTAAAATCACATTCTTTATCTTACACTGAATAAAAGAGAGGACATTTTATTTGAACATCACAAAATGACCAAAACATAAAAAATGAGTCAATGACAATATACAGAAAACAGGTTTTATAAAACATTAAAAATATAGGTTTTATAAAACGTTAAAAATATAGGTTTTATAAAACGTTAAAAATATACTTTTTATAAAACATTAAAAATATAGGTTTTATAAAACATTAAAAATATAGGTTTTATAAAACATTAAAAATATAGGTTTTATAAAACATTAAAAATATAGGTTTTATAAAACATTAAAAATATAGGTTTTATAAAACGTTAAAAATATAGGTGTTATAAAACGTTAAAAATATAGGTGTTATAAAACATTAAAAATATACTTTTTATTAAACATTAAAAATATACTTTTTATAAAACATTAAAAATATAAGTTTTATAAAACATTAAAAATATACTTTTTATAAAACATTAAAAATATAGGTTTTATAAAACATTAAAATATACTTTTTATAAAATATTAAAAATATAGGTTTTATACAACATAAAAAATATACTTTTTATAAAACATTAAAAATATACTTTTTATAAAACATTAAAAATATACTTTTTATAAAATATAAAAAATATACTTTTTATAAAACATTAAAAATATAGGTTTTATAAAACATAAAAAATATACTTTTTATAAAACATTAAAAATATAGGTTTTATAAAACATTAAAAATATACTTTTTATAAAACATTAAAAATATACTTTTTATAAAACATTAAAAATATAAGTTTTATAAAACATTAAAAATATACTTTTATAAAATATTAAAATATAAGTCTGATAAAATATTAAAAATATAGGTTTTATAAATATAGGGAGAAAACTTTGTACGAATGTACATTACATTTTTTAAAGTTTTTGTTCACTTATTAGTTTAAGTGAAATATAACAGAAAATGTCTTACTTTTGGTGTGAAATATTATGACAAAGATATTTATAGATGTGCATATCCAGATAACATGTCACGTTTAAGCGGTCAACATCTAAAACAATTAAATTCCGGTTTAATATGGAGGTCATAAGCTGAAAGAATTTATACTATTTTAAATTTGCAATATCGTAATTTGTAGCCCGAAAAATGTAATATTTAAATTGTTTTTATTAAATTCCTCTTTCTTCTAGGAAATACCAATTTTAAATTCTCACGACTAAGCTATTATTAATTCTAAGCTAAATCTGAATTTACGTTATTGGAGAGTTATTTTAAGTCAACATTTTTGTATTGACTTATAAACTAAAAGTCACTTTTTATTTAATAATAACAGATTGAAAACATGCCGAGCACAAAGAAATTTTATTAACTCTGAGCTTATAATTGTTTCATTTATTTGGTTTAGAAATTATAGATTTTTCTGACAAATGAAACAAGTAACGCTACGATTTTTATAAGCGAAGTGCGCACAGCTTTTTGTGTCAAAAGTTATTCACATTCTAAACATAATTTTCGTTATTCAAAAAAGCTACTTTTAATAGTAAGGTTTAAGAGGCAGTCTGTCACAATTTTTTGAAAATCTCTGAAAAATTAATCATTAAAAAAACAGCAAAAATCCTTTCAGAAATCTTTCGAAATTTCACCAGCAAAATCAAGCAAATATAATAAACGAATAATAAAATACTTTTCTCAAAAATTAAATCATTTTAATATATCTTCCAATGTGTTTTTTCCAGAAAATCGAGAACTCGCATAAATTGTAAACGATTGTTACCTAAAATTAAAGATATTAAAATTCAATCATTCCATTATAGTTAATATGCAAAAAAAATATGACAACAATTAATTATACTTAAATTTAATCATTCCAATGGCAATGGTACACATGTGCGCTCTTCTATGGAGAGGTCCGCAGCTAGTTTGTCTTGAATTACTGCTAGTGTCTCACCATAGAAGAGCGCACATGTGTACCATTGCCAAACTTAATGGAAATGCTGACATTCTGCATAGAAACAACCTACTTCACAATGGGTACTGACCTATATCGACAAGAGGAGAGACTAGCTATGGGCTCGCCATTATCACCAGTGATGGCGAATATATACATGGAATACTTCGAAGACATGGCCTTAGGTTCAGCTCCCTTAAAGCCCACTATGAGGCTAAGATACGTTGATGACACCTTCATACTCTGGCCCCATCAGGAAGACATCCAGGCTCTCCTAGATCATGTGAACTCAATAAGACCATCGATACAGTTCACAATGGAGAAAGAAAAAGATAACCAACTGGCCTTCCTTGATATACTCATATCACGCACAGAGCATGGGTTTAAGACATCCGTATATCGCAAGCCTACCTTCACCGGACAATACCTAAACTTCAACTCCCATCACCCATACAGTATCAAACATGGAATCGCACGCTGCTTACAACATCGAGCAGAGACAATAAGTAGCGACACCATTACATACCACCAAGAAATGGTCAGGTTAAAGAATACCCTCCGTCGTAACAACTACCCCGATAGCATGCTATCCACCAGACGTGTTAATAGTATAAGAGAGGAGAATGAAACCCAAAAACCTCCAACGGTCTGCCTACCATACATACGAGGCATCTCCGAAAAGATTCAGAGAATATGTGCCCCCTACAACATCAGGACGGTATTCAAAAGCGAGTCAACACTCAGACGACACCTGGTACGAGTGAAGCCCCACATGGATGAGAACATGACCAAAAACTGCATATACTCCATCCCATGCAGTTGCAGAAAGGTTTACAAGGGTGAAACATTCCGCCCCCTTAAAGTAAGGGTGAAAGAACACCGAAAAGCGGTAACTAAAAGGGAGACGGAAAAATCGGGTATAGCCAACCATGTCTGGATGGAGAGGGGGGATCATCGCCCCCTATGGGATGAAGTAAAAATAATAAACAGAGAGACCCACTGGAAAGTGAGAAAACTTAAAGAAACAGCTCACATGCTCGGACATAACAACCTACTGAGCAAACCAAGCATAGAGCTGAATGCAATTTGGACACCTCTGATAGAGAGAGAAAACCTTGAATAACAACATAGGTTTAACATTAACAAAAACCAACTAAGAATTGTCCTAGTGACATATGGCCGAGTGGTCCTAGACGTTGTATCAAAGTTTACAGTTACCCAAAGGTGCTGAGTTCAATCCTGAACGAAGGCAGTGAAAAAAGTAACATTGAAAAACAGAGAATCAGCAACTATGTCCCAAAGCCTAGCTGGAGTCCGAACATGGTAACCCCGTAATAATAATAAAGGGTTGAGTTCGAGACTCCTAACAAACCGTTCACCTGACGAAGGCCGGAGGGCAAAACGGCCGAAACGTTGCGACTATAACAACCAAGATGAGGAAGTCAGTCCGACAATCTCAATAAATGAAAACAACTCATCTAAAAAAAAAATACAGACAATTACACAGTTCAGATTTTTTTAAAAAAAAGGAAAGGGTCTGTACAAAGATAGCAACATAGATGAATTATTTGATGGATGGGAGAATTTTTAAAATCGCGTTGTTTACCTCAAATTACATTTTTCTCGTGTTTAGCTTTTTGGGTAATTTTTGGAAAATTCCTCGGTTTTACGCAGAGTAACTAAAGATACGAGATGCTTTTTTGTAATCTTTCGGTTTTAGAATACGGCAAATAATTATAATGACCCAACTTTATTTCAGAAGATTTTACTGCTATTATTTGTTGTGAGAGTCGAAAATTCCGCTTTTATTATGGGCACACACGCACACACGCACACAAACATAAATACACACACACACACACACACATATATATATATATATAAATATATATATATATATATCTATATATATATATATATATATATATCTATATATATATATCTATATATATATATATATATATCTATATATATATATATATATATATATATATATATATATATATATATATATATATATAAAGCTGAACGTCTGTGTGTGTCTGGTCACGAATAGGCTTCTATACGGTTGACTATTATAGAAAACTGATCACATATAGTGATAGAAGATGTATCGAGACATAGGAATGGGTATGTTCGATCTGGCATAATGATGATTCATTAAAATTGTGGGGTCTACGTACGCGCCTGGTCCACAAAGTAAGGAAATAAAAAATTAAAAAAACGTTTATAAGTATTTTTGATATAGATGTACATAATAATACTTCGATAAGTATGTTTTAACTTAAATAGGGATGATATAATAAAATTGTGGGGTCTGCGTTCACGCCTGGCCTCCATAGAATGGAAATAGGCACAAACTTTAATAAAAAAAACTTTTCATATCTATCTGCGCAAGTATACTTTGATAATTATGTTTCAGTTTGAAGAAATATGGTATAATAAAATTTTGGGGTGTTCGTTCGCGCCTGACCTCCATAGAATGGAAATATTGTTACATGATAAGGGCTGTCCCCTTTTCATGTAAGTATAAAAATAGAGAGATTTAGTTAAAATGAAAATGAAATAGAATAGACGAAATTCGAACCTCGTAATTTAGGTTTAGAAATAGATTACGAGAGAGAATTAGAAAATGGAATGTAAAAACAAACCATTGTTTAGCTTAGAGATAAAATAGTTTTAAGAAAAGGAATGTGCATTTGTCAATTCTGTTATGAAATTGAATTGAGGAATGAAACTATAAGATAATTTAATAAACATGTTTTTAACATATTGGAAATATAGGTTACTGGAAATATAGGTTAAAATTTCTTTTGCAAACAAAGGAAAAAGTTTTGGACACGCATTTCCAGAACACGTGAAAGAAGACACATGTTTTAACATGTGTATGACGTCATGGAAAATGGGAAGTTCTCGATATAGTTAGAAACTTGGGAGTTAAGCGAGAGAGTCTGAGGACGACAGACAACAGTCTGGAGTCCAGAGATGGACAGCCGAACGTCTGGAAGCGAGACCGTCACCTTTGAAACATAGAATGTAAAACTTTGAATTCCTGACTAAGAAAACGACCGACCGGTCCATGGAAATAAACGCGTCATGTGTTTTTATAAACGTCGTCTTTGTGTTGGAATTCTACCAAAAGGTAAAGTGAAATTGTCATTATATGTCTTATATATCCTGTGTTTTAAAATGTCTTCACATACACAATGTCTCTACATCTCATATCTACAATGTAAACACTAAGACTGTCTCAACATTGTCTCCTCACTCTAAGATCTTCTACTACACTTCTAAGTATGAACATTTTATATATATGAATCTCTTCATAAAACGAACACAGAACGCAACATCTCTCTTAATAAGACTCTCTAAGACTCACTTTTAATAAGACTTCCTAACAACGAACAATAACAACAACAACAACAATAACAATAATAATAATAATAATAATAATAATAATAATAATAATAATAATAAAAGAAAATACCTAAATATAACAAATACGTCACAAAATTTAACAAGGTTTTTTAATATAGATCCACAGAATATTATAATAAGTGTTTCAGTGTGAACAGGTATGGTGTAAAAAATTATGAGGTTTATCTATTTTATTCTTACTGTCATCATATTTTGCTTTGGTTTTGATACCCCCAAATTCGAAGCTATCTCTTTACAACCCTTCCTTTCATAACCTATCATACTTTCATAAATCAGGGTCCATTTTCTGTAGGCTGTTTTTGAACCCAGTCAACGGCGGGTACTTTTTCTAGTATATATATATATATATATATATATATATATATATATATATATATATATATATATATGAATATTTTGAGGTAGTAAAAAAAATTTGATAGTGGCTAAAAAAAAGACACATTAACATGATGGATTTTAAAATAATGAAAACGGGCTAAAAGCTTGTATATTACATATAATACGTAAGTGTATGTAGCTTTGTTTGTGGCAGAAATAATCATGTATGGAGAATTAATTTTATAAAACAAGTAAAAATCATTATGAATATGGCGGGGGAGAAAAATATATGATTTTTAAAAAATAAATGGGGGAAAATCACATACAAATCACATCAAGTCCTAAAAGATTTTCTTTTTGTTTGCTAAAAGAAGGTCTCAAAGACTTAATAAAAATGATTTCTATGATTTTTAAATGGAAACACAAGTATGACTTGTTTAAGATCGTGAACATGTCGACACTAAAGTTCGTAGAACAAGCACGGTTATTTTTAATATGCCTTTGATCTTAACTGGAATACGTACATCAAATTCGTTGCAAAAGTCTCTGAAAATGATGGGATCATTCTATCTGTCTAGTATAAGTATAAGAACCAAGTACGATCAAGTAAGGTGCACTGTTACCACATCTGGACAGGAGCTACTAGAAGCAGCTTATCCTGCCTTGACAGATTTCAAAATAGATTTCGTAGTCTAGTGGGGGATGCTCTTTTCTAATCTCTGCAGCCTCTTTCCTACAGAAGAGGGCCTGTCTCTGCTTTATCGTAATTTTTATGGCAAAGTGTTCGTCTGAGCTCTAATCTATGGTCCCTCTTCGCAAAACTTTCACGAAAAATACTCGTCTATCTGAAACCACTATCAATAATTTTCCTCCACTCTTTATCTGTGCCTAAACCTAAACGTGAGCAAAGCTTCATTCTTTGAACTGCACGCCTGTGAAACTCTGCCTGTTTCCTTTTTATCCAACTGACTACAATTTGATCGTTGTCATGTCTAACGTGAACAAGTTCTTGATGAGTCTCGCCTTAACTAATCCAATTTACAAAATTTAAACTACTAACGATAACTACTATATTGTCACATTGACTACTGTACATACATTAAACCTTATCCTCGAGTGGCCCTGGGGCTTTGATAAGTGGTGACTCTTTTGTAAAATAAAGTAGTCCAGATGATTATTTGACCAAAAAGTTGTGAGATAACAACTACGGGAGGTAATAATTACTGGGGGTAAATAACAAGACTTGGCATTCTTACATCCTTCGTGATTAACCACCAGAAATGAGTTGACCACAATGTGGTAAAATAGCAATGAAGATGAGGATAACAGTCCGCCAAAAAATTGTGTGCACAAATTATAACGCCTTATCTCAAGGGATTAGAAAACTAAAAAATATAACAATAAAAAATAACTCAGATCTTTTGTAATGGATTTAAGTATATTTAGACAATACCAATTGCGTTAAAGTTGACATGATGCTTAAATTGTATGCTTAGAAACTGGGAGACCAGAATTCAATCCTCCGTCTGGTCATATCAAAGATTCCAAAGATGGTACTTGATCCTTGCTAAAAATTCAACATTCTTAGGCGCACATCACACTTTACGTATTGCTCTGTCCTATACACCGATGTACAAGTTAAAGGCACCCCTTTAATCTTCTTCAATCTAGTGCAATCGATCTACTTACCTTTTGATTCAAATGATGTTAAATAAAAGTTAATTTCGCAGAATAACAACCATGCCATCGACGGAAATTTCCCGGTAGTTTGCGTAAAACGCGGCATGTTGCCGAACTACAATATCGTTTTTATTCGCATAAATGATGGCCAATTTCTTCAATGAAAAATATATTATTTCTGTTATTACGAAGACTATTCAATGAAATATTTATTGAAACAAATGGATACACTAAAACGATAATCTTTTTGTTGTTTCGAAAAAAAACACGCTGAACGAGTTTTACGAAACTTTTAAAAAATAAAAATTCCAATGAAAAAAATCATTTATTATAAAGTAAGTTTCATGAATATATATTTATTTTAAATACCAACGAACTGATAACAAACATACGAAGTGTCTTCAATAAGTGTTCATACTGTTTTCGTGCAGGCACTTTTGTTGATAATACACGCATGAAACTAGTCCCCTTCGAAGTAATCTCCTCCGTCTGCAATGCATTTGTAGTACCGTTCTAACAACTTCTGGAAAGCCCTATTGATGTCCTCTTGTGTGTGTATTTCAATGACCCTCGTCGCAACCTATTTCATCTTCTAAATTATCACATAACGACAGTCTTTTAAATTTTTTTTTTAGCTTACAGAATAACCAAAAGTCACACGGAGCAAGGCATGACTATAGGGAGGGTGAGGAACTGTTTTGATGCTAATCTGTCACAAGGATATCACAATAATCTGTCACAAGGATATCACAATAATCTGTCACAAGGATATCACAATAATCTGTGGCAAGGATGGAGTTGTCAACTGGTGCATTCGTGCAAATTTTCTGCATCTTCAGTTCCTTGCGAATATTTGTGCGTAAAGTTCCCACATGAGATCAAACTATGCACATATTGTCTCCATAGACATACGACAGTCCTTATGTTGCAATATTTTGAGATTGATGGGGTATGATCCCACACAGTCAGAAGATTCTATTTATAAACGATGCTGCTAAGAACTGACGAATCAAATTAATTCACGTTCTGCTACCAACCAATCAGAAACCAGAATTGCTTCATAAATATTAAACCTTTTCTGGAGCAATTTCACATGTTCTTTTCCCGGGTTTCGACACGGTAAGAATATTTTGTTCTGTGGAACTGTCTGCTACAAACAAGTCACCTCCCAGGACTTGTGTGGAACAGCGAACCATCTGAAACTGTTCTGAAACTCAAAATGGCTTACACTTCTAGACCTTATCTATAAAGTTCTTTATTTGGCCAATCAACTCTCGTGTTCTGACTTCCCGGCCCCTTCACACCTCTCATCATCTTTCACAGACTTCATACTTTCCTTCAATCCCTTATACAATTCAAAAACTGATGCTTGATTCATGCAAGATGATCTAAAAACAGTCTGAAGCATTCTATACGTTTTTGTGGCATTTTTCCCCCCAAGTTTAAAACATAATTTTATTGCGTATCATTCTTTTAAATTGTGCTCACGTCGAGATCGTATTTTTGAAATTCACTAGCTGTGACAATAAGGTTTTAGTAGAATTATTCCAATTTCCGCTGTAAGTGTTTATTTGAACCTGAAATCATAAAAATTGGTCAGATGTACAGCAATAACAAACGACAATTTTAGATACCTTATTTAAGGTACCTCTATTTTTTAGCTTTGTTTGATTTTTCTGTTCAAATGAAGATATATATTTACTTTTAGAAAAAGCTTCTTTCTTAGAACTGCACACCTGTGGAACTGTCTTCCGTTTTCCTGCTTTCCAGCTGATTACAATATGGTCGCCTTCAAGTCCAACGTAAACAAGTTCTTGATGAGCCGTTCCTCGTTAAGTAATCCAATTTACCAAATTTACACTTCTAATGATTACTATGTTACTGTCCCTATTGACTACTGTACACTCTTTAACCCTTATCCTCGAGTGGCCTCTGGACCTTGATAAGTGTGGACTCCTATGTAAAACAAAAAAAAACATTTTTCGTAATAAACCAATGATAGCAAATATATGTTTTCTGAAATAAAGTTAGTTGCTGAGATTTCATTTCGACACCTTTCGCCGTTTTACGTAAATTGCCTGGAAAATTCCGACAATAGTCCGGGTTTTATTCTGCATAAGTACCAAGTAAAATATTGTTTATTACGTATTATCATCTGGAGGGCGCATATAATTTTATTGGAAGAAGAGAGCTGAGACGATAACCTAGTATATTATGTATGTTGCTTAAGTGTTATCCCACGCCTCACCTTTCGTCTCGTTTTACGAAATAGTCATGAACTACGCTGATACTCTTTCATAAAATTGTTTTAAACCAATTGACTGGCGAAGCCTAAGTTATCGTACACTGACACGAATAGCGTGCAATTCCGTGTTTTGTTTTTGTTTTTTTTTACGCATTGGCACACTTGCTTTCATCGCAACGCGTTTCACATGTTCAGCTAGGAAAAGGAAGTCATTCAAGGTGCGTGTCGATCATCACAAATGGCCACCCGGCATGAAATATCGGGTAAAAAGTCGATGACCCAATTCGATATCTATGGCTTTCGTGTGCCAACCATTTGCACACGATGTTGTTCGTGTTTAAAGTATCAAGTGTTACAAGATCAAGCCTCTTTTTTGTTTTATTTTACTTCAGTCGATGTTCTCAGAAATCAAGGGGCCCACAGCCTGGGGCTAACACTTGAAATCTATATGAGATACATAGATATTCGAATGTTCCATTAAAGTTCTTTATCTCTCAAACACTGAGTAAAGAAATTTAGAACATAATTTTCCTCCCCCCCAATTAACCATTTTCATATGTTGTAGTATGTATTTCGTTTTTGTCTCTTGGTCTTACTGGATTACAGAACAAGAATTAATCTAGTCTGGTTGAGTATCCAGCTTTGTGCTATTACTTGAGGTAACATTACTTGGAGAAGGTGCACCATTTTTCGTAAAAGCTAATGTAAGTTAGCCATAGTGAGGAGATCTTATTTTGGCAGCGAATAATGTGTGATTTTGAATATTTGGTCAGGGTTTACTTCTAGGGAAAAGTATCCTAATGCCAGATTGTTCTGACAAACCCCTTTACAGAGAGATCTTAGAGACACTAGGATAGTGCCTAGTACGCATTCAAGTTGCGTCTCTTGATGCCAATTTAACGATGCTAAATGTCCTGGTTTTATTTAATGTTAAAATGTAAGAACACATTAAAGTCTTTTGCCAGTGAAAATATGTTTGCTTTTTGACAATCAATCAACAAAATATCAAGGTCAAAAGTAACTCGAGCATTGGGATCACTGAGATCGATTGATTCTCAGTTTTATCTAATATATAAACAGCTATATGCCTGTCTGCCTGTCGGTCTATCTGTCTCCATATTTTCAAACTCTATCTCCTCCGAAACTAGAATTCGCAAAGTGGCCTCAAGTAATTAGTTTTTTATGGGTTTTAAGCCGGTAAAAATTGTTTTTAAGGGTCAAAAATAGGTCAAAATGTAAAAAATCATTAAACATTTTGTACATTAATCTTAGTTTATTTTTAATTTTTAATGTTTAGGTGGGTTATATGCGCGTCACGTTGGTACAGAGGTAATGTAACACGTTTTTTTATGCTACGGTTTCGGTTTCGATTTTAGCTGATGGCAGCTGAATATTTTTTTTTACTTTAGAAATCACGACTCTTTAATAATATATACGGAATCTGGACAAATTGAAATATCATATTTAAGTATTTTTTGCAGAGCCGAGGCCCTCCCGCTAGTATATAATATAATGCGTACGTGTGTCCAGCTTTGATTGTGGTAGAAAAAATCATGTATGGAGAATTAATTTTATAAAACAAGAAAACGGCGCTTAATCTTAAAAATAACTGATAATAATCCATATATCTATAAAAGTGAACATGTTTGTGTGTGTCTGCCTGTCTTTTCCCTTCCAAATAGCTCTGTCAATTTTCGGTCAACAAACTGGAGATTTGACATAAGGAGCATTGAGATTTGGGAAAAAACGTTTTAATCTGTTTTCGGTCATTCGGATTTGAGCTTTAACAGCTCTACCAAACGCCTCCGTTTAAATCGGTTTTCGGCCAGATATTTGGCTGTTAAGAAATCAAAGATCAACGATTTGACCTTTGATAGCTCTACCAAACGCCTCCGCCAATTTGGGGCCTAAACACTAGGAATTTTAGATGTAGGTTACTCGGACATGGATTTAGCGTTATAATGTGATTTGAGCCCAAAACAATAAATGTTAAGGGGTCATAATTGGGGTCAAAGTTTTAAAAAAATTGACCTCTATTACTCAGATAATTTTTGGTCTAAACATTTGAAATTTTACATAAAGTGTATTTAGACAGAGGGCAAGCTTTTTAATCGTTTTTTGCTGAAAATTTGGCTTCCAGGGGGTCAAAGTTCAAAAGATTTTATCTTTATGGTCGATAGCAAACTATTAAGCCAATTTTGGGTCCAAACATTTTAAATTTTACATAAAGGGTATTAAGACATGCAGCAAGTTTTCGATCAGTTAAGGGGCGAAAATTTGACTGCTAAGAGGTCAAAGTTGACAGAGTTGACCTTTTTCAAAACTCCTTTGCCAATTTTGGGCCTAAACACTTGAAATTTTAGATGGAGGTTACTTGAACATTTTAATTTGATTTGAGCCCAAAACAATAAATGTTAAGGGGTCAAAATTGAAGTCAAATTTAAACAAAATCTACTGCTGCGGTCTCTACCAACTTTTCTCAATGGTAGTTTAGGAAGCCGATTATATAGAAAGGCATTACCGTACATATTCACACCTTTTAATATATACATATGCACATAAAGTTATGAACAGTGCATAAGGCCCGATCCAAGCCGGGCTGAACTGCTAGTAACAAAGAAGAAAAAATAATCGCATATGAAAATTAATGTTTTGTTAACAAATATTAGTTTTACCTATTTCTAATCGAGGGAAATCTTCGGGGCCCGTGGCGAAGTTGATAGAGACGTTGAATCTCTACGGTTACGGATGAGAATTGTCAGAAGATAGCGGTTTCAATCCTACTCATAGCCGACCAGAGGCTTACTTGGCCAAAAACGTGGGGAGGCGGCAACAACAACTACGGAAGGTATTAATTGCAGTGGATGCAGTCAGGAGATTCAGATTTCCTATCCGTCGCGGTTACCACCTTACGAAGGCCAGAGGAATAGTTGGCCGAAACGTCGTGAAACAACAAAGAAAAAGATGAGGATAATAGTCCGCAATAAATCAAATTAATAAATGCAATACTCATCTCAATAATGAATTCCAATTAAATAATGAATATTAGTTTTACGTATTTTAATCGTTTACTTTTGTTTACTTTTTCTTATCGATTAGTTTTGTATTCTTTTTCTTACTGATAAGTTTCATTTTTTCTATCGATTAGTTTCGTCTTCTTTTGATTGTCAATTAGTTTCGTATTGATTTTCTTATCGATTAGTTTCATCTTTTTTAACGATTAGTTTCGTCTTCTGTTTCTTTTCGATTAGTTTTGTATTTTTTTATTGATTAGTTTCATCTTTTTATTGATTAATTTCGTCTTCCTTTGCTTATCGATTAGTTCTAACTTCTTTTTTATCGATTAGTTTAGTTTTAATGAGTTCAATTAGTACATGGGAATTAACTTGAGAAGCAATAACGAGCGGTCGAAGCCAGCTAGTTGTGAATATTATAGAGTTTTGTTTTTTGTGAAGCGACTGACTATAAATTGATAACTTTTATTTCTTGAATTGCATATTTGGCAACAATCAGTTACTTTGAGTTCAGTTTGGATTGACAATTCCTCACGTGATCTTAGCGGGACGGAGCCACATGCCACACAGCGCACGATCCGATCAATGTACTGATAGAAACATTTAATCAACGAATAATTTCACTGGACACGTTGTTCGTGTGATTTAACCAAATAAGATCATTCGCTTTGAGAATATGTAAAGTCTCATGCCTACGCTGATAAACCGGACATAATAGACCACTTGGAAGACAGCATTCGCGCGTTATTGGACTTAATTAAATGCGAGGATTTAGTGAAATTAAAACCTCAAGATTACGCCATATACGCTCCCTATATCAGATAGTGTATTTGAATAATAAATGCTAACAATTAAGGTTGAAAATATTTGTATAAAATATTTTTTCTGTGATATATTTCAATTTAAAGTGTGCGTTTCTAAAAACCTACTTATAGTATGAGAGAACCTAAATGCTGAATGAAATGGACAACATTTGAATGATAATGAGGACAGTTTATTACAAGTATTTATTGACAATGGATTTGAGGACGACTGTAGTAAGAAGGGAATCAATACCGTTGTAATTTGTTCCCAAATTCGAATAAACTGTTCATAGAACTCCTTCTTACACTACGTACATGGGGGAAGAAATGAAACTTGTTTTCGTTTTAGAAAGAGACGGATTCTTACAAGGAATCACCAGAAATTGGAGCTCGGTCGAGCAGTTTTCATTAAAATAACAAGAACGTAGAGAAAGACAAACAATTTCTTATAATGAGGGGATTCATCATTCTCAGTTATAATTAAAGTTTTCTTCAACAATCGACATCATTGCTTCAAATAAAAATAACTTTTATTGGTCTGCGCTGAAAATGAAATTACATTAGAACCCTGGAATACACCATTAAAAAGTAGTAACAAAGTACAGTACAGCATATATATAATACACATGTATATAATCAAATAAGATTATAAGTAACATCGTAAGACGGGGTAAATACCGTAAAAAGGGGACGTAATAACAACGTACTCCACATAGTAAACTGAAAAAAAACGTATCCTGGGGTTCTGCTGTAAATGGCTACATAGTTTTTAATCTTTTTCCATCTAATCTTTCTTGGGGTTCATACATAAGATCCATTGCTCCTTCTGTTCTTGTAAAGTTTGTTCCAAACACTTTCTTACACATGAGACTATTTTCTATCGCTACAAATCCATGAATCTCAGAATATTTTTAGGACTACTCGGCTTTTTTCCTACTTTTTCTTACTTGATTTGAATGAAAACTTTTGCATCAGTATGATTAAGTGAAAAGTCTACTAAAAAGAATAGCGTCTACCGCTTTTGTTTTTGTTTTTTGTTTGTTTTCTTTTTGGAAAAAAACACGTGGAGACGTGTACTAGAGCCAAGTACATCCAAGGATGAAGTACTGTTACCACATCTAAGATAGAGCTGCTAGAAACAACTTATCCTGCCTGGACAGAGTTCAAAATATACTTCCTTGCCTAGTAGGGAATGCCTAGTAATCTTCCTTGCAAACTCTTTTACACAGAAGAGATATTGCGAATCTGTTCAAGTTTTATCGTTATTTTCATGGCAAGTGATCGACTGAGCTCCACTCTATAGTCCCCTCTTAACAAACTTTCACGAAAAACACCCGTCTAGCTGAAACCACTATTAATAATTACCTCCACTGGCCTTAAAGGTAAACGTGGATTCCATCAACAAAGCTTTTTTCCTGGAAAAGCACGCTTTGGGGTTTCTTTACTTCGTAGTTGCTTGAAAAACTGGAATGGAATTTTACCGTGCCTTTCTGTTCTATGCTTTCTACTGGGTGAAACTCACCATGGACTTAACCGAGTTGAAGGGTTATTTATGCCATTTTTTTTCGCTTTTCGCTGTGTTTTTTTTTGTTTGTTTGTTTTGTTTGTGTTTTTCCGAACACGTTCATTATTTTCCCCCTTATTTTTGCCTTTTGTTTTTTTTTCCGATTTCTTTTTTAAAGAAGTTTTACGTTTGTTCGATGTTTCTTTTTGTTTTTTTGTTTTTTTTTGCCGATTTCTTAAGAGGTTTAACATCGTTTTTTTATATTTAAACAGGGTTACTACTTCGCTTATTCTTTACTCCCCACCTTACACACACACACCTCTAAACACCTGAGCAATGCCGGGTACCCCCGCTAGTATTTAATAATATATACATTAATTTATAGTTATATTTAATAATATATACATTAATATATAGTTATATTTAATAATATATACATTAATATATAGTTATATTCAATAATATATACATTAATATATAGTTATATTTGATAATATATACATTAATATATAGTTATATTTAATAATATATACATTAATATATAGTTATATTTAATAATATATACATTAATATATAGTTATATTTAATAATATATACATTAATATATAGTTATATTTAATAATATATACATTAATATATAGTGATATTTAATAATATGTTACGTTCTAAACAACATTAAAATAGAGTTTCTTAACAGCCCTTTTTCGGATAAAAACCGGTTTAAATATTTTCCACGTGTCTAATTATCCTATATACAAAATTTTAAGTTTTTAGATAAAAACTTCATTGAATGTTTAGGACGGGAGGTGTCCTTACAAACACTCTCTCTCTCTATCTATCTATCTATCTATCTATCTCTCTATCTCTCTCTCTCCCACTTTTATTGATACATAAATTTAGTTGTTTAATTCTTTATTTCAGTTGATTTTTGATACCTTCACTTTACTCTTTTAAAGTGATAAACTTCGACTGGTGTTTTGGTTGAAAGTGTCTTCGTACACTTGATATGTGACACATAACACGTTCACAACAGAAAGAACATACAGCGCCATCTTTTTGTTCTAAAACCTATATGCTTTGTCAAATTTTCCTCTGAACTCCAATGTCTGGTCCCCCCTCACCAATCCTTCACGAAAAACACCCGTCTAGCTGAATCCTCTGTGAAAAATTTCCCCCACTCTTTATTTGCGCCTAAATCAAAACGTAGATTCCATGAACAAAGCTTCTTTCTTAGAACTGCACGCCTGTGGAACTCTGTTCCGTCCGCCTGCTTCCCACCTGACTACAACTTGGATGTCTTCAAGTCCAACGTTAACAAATTCCTAATGAACCGCTCTCTTAAGTAAACACTTCATTAAATCTCCACCCTAACGTACTGTACTTACAATAACCCTTATCCATGAGTGGCTTCCGAGCCTTGATAAGTGGTGATCGCCGTGTAAAAAATAAAAATAGTGGACGATCAATTTTCCTTTTTCTTTGTAACCATAATTAACAAATATGATTTTATTAAATGTAAATGAATCAACATACATCAATGTTTACATTTACATACTATTAAATTATATTTCCATAAATTAACTATGAAATACTATTCATAAAAGCATAAGCAACCCACAAATTTCATTTCAAAAAGGAAAAATTATTTTTAGAAACATCGAAAATACAAATATATTTTTATTTGTTTACAAAAAATGTCCGATTAGTAATTTTTCTTTACCACTGCTGACGACACTACCATCTATGGTAGCACATCTAAGACAGTAAACGACCAAGTTCTCTCCGATTCTCTCTCCTCTGATCTTGATCACGTTGTACAATGGGGAAAGGAGTGGCTGGTTACTTTTAATGCATCTAAAACCAAGCTTCTATCTTTACATCATCAACGTTCTGATCCCCATCTGGCATCAATTAAAATGAATGGCTCTCGTCTTGGGGAGGCCTCAAGTTTTGACAGGCTTCTGGGCTTGACCTTTACTCCTGAGTTAAATGGAATACGTACATCAAATCTGTTGCCAAGGCCGCTGGAAAAATAGTCCGATCCTTCTATCGATCCAGTAGATATCTCACTGCTGATGCAATTCTCTATCTATATAAGAGCCAGATACGTCCAAGGATGGAATACTGTTGTCACATATGGGCAGGAGCTGCTAGAAAAGACTTGTCCTGTCTTGATAGGGTTCAAAATAGACTTCGTGGCCTGGTGAGAGATTCATTTTCTCTTCGCTGCAACCTCTATCTCACAGAAGAGATGTTGCGAGTTTGTCTCTGCTTTATCGTTATTTTCATGGAAAGTGTTCGACTGAGCTTCAATCTATGGTCCCCCCTCGCCAAACATTTACAAGAAACACTAGACTAGCTGAAAACATTATCAATAATTTTCCCCACTCTTTATCTGTGCCTAAACCTAAACATAGATTCCATGATCAAAGCTTCTTTCTTAGAACTGCACGCCTGTAGAATTGTCTTCCGTTTTCCTGCTTTCCAGCTGTCTATAATATTGTTGTCCTCAAGTCCAACGTGAACAAGTTTCTGATGAGCCGTTCCACTTAAGTTAACAAATTTACCGAACTTCCATTACTATCGATTACTATATTGTCCTTTTGACTAATCTACACTCTTTAACCCTTATCCTTGAGTGGCCGATCGGCCTTGATAAGTGGTGACGCCTATGTAAAAAAAAAAACACAAGCGAGAATACTTAAAGCGTCCGCGTACAACTGAAAATTGCTTTGTGTGCCAAGTGTGGCACATGTGCCATAGGTTGCCGATCCCTTGCATTGCCATATTTGGATTAGTGATTCTCTGTCCCATTTCAGGGTCGTTGATAAAGTGCCGAGGTATACCTTTACTTTGGCCGCATCATTTCGTCTCTGCGCCATCTCTCTCATAGACGTGATGCTTCTGATATCACTTTTCAGACTTTTCTATAAATACTATTACAGCATGTGCGTTTCAGAACTGTTTGGTGTTCTTCCTGCTTCCTTTGCTTCCGCTCGTTTGATACCTTGGTCTAGTAATCTTCATGAATTCGTTGCTTTAATATCGCAGCTTCCCATGCTTTTCAAAAAGTTTGGGCATGTGAAATACTCATTACGCTGACTGCTTTCCTCCTACTTGTCTTCTTAATCTTTTCAAGACTAAGGCTAATAGGACTTTTTATGTTCTTGTCAGCTCCTTACATCAAATAGTTTCATGGCTTGTCTGGAGAGTTCTCATAAAAATAATAATATACGATGCTCTATTAAAGTAGATTTACCATATCGTCGGTGGTTAGGGGATGGGTTAGGGAAAGGGTTAGGAGAAACTAGCGAAAAACCTTTGCTTATGACGGTGTACTTGCTGTGAATCTGACCAGGGGGCCACATTGCGTTATGTTGTAAGAAAAAATAGCCTGGCACTGTGTTTGAGGAAGGCCATCACTTCAGTGGACTCATTGTCTATTTACCTAACAAAATACAATTAGAATATATTACTGCTCCAGTCTTTTATGTGAGAAAGAGGTTGTACATGATGAAATAGATGACCTCATAAGATAGTGATGTTTTGGGGGTTTTTTTTGCAATATTTACACGTGGTTGAGTGAAAATAAGGTAGAAAAAAAACAGTATTTTGCTTAAGGTTAGATTAAGCAGATAAATGGAAAATTCCCTTTAGAAGAAATCTAACACATTACAGAGTTTTTGCACCTTGATCACTGGTTGTCTTCACTTAACGACGGACAAATAGCAAAAGTAAATTACAAGATCGGCTTAGTTTTGGCCGCCTTCACAATAAACAAAAACTCACTAACTTCTAAAAACATGGCATAGTTTATAACACATATTTCCTTAACGTAGCTGTAGACAGAATTGAATGGATAAACTGAACTGTTAAAATTACGTCACAAAGTAGAAAGTTCCCAAAGTCAAACCATGATCCTCATCACGGATAACATTAATATCACAACAGAGTTGCAAAAACTCGCTATCATCGAATGTAAAATCTGGAGATTGTTTGGTTATATGCAACATGAATTAGAATAAATCTACCGAAGATATTGCCAAAGCTGCTGTAAAGAAGGTGATTTCCTTTTATAGTGCTAGAGATCTTTTCACACCTGACAAAAATCTGCGAAGCCACCATTCGTCCATGCACGAAGTATTGTTGCCACAGCTGGGATGGTTTCTTTAAAACTGGTATCACCCTCTTATACAAGGTGAAAATAAAGTCTCCTACTTAATAGGTCCCCCACAATGTGTAGGGAAATTTGTGGAGACCAAGAAAATTGCTTACTATTAAATTGACTGCACGTGTGTGCGTTATGTGGAATCAAGCTCTTGGGGGAAGGGAAGAAAGAATGAAGATGGCGACGCCCACACATTTTATAACTAAGCGGTCTCGCAAAGTGACGCAAAATCTTGCAGGTTGTGTGCAAAATCTGGCCGATCGACTGCATTAAAGGCTGCGGGGAGAACGCAAACAGACGGTTACAAGAATCTTTGGAGACTGTTATTGCGTATTGCTAATTCACTTTGCTGTATTGCCTTTCTTTATTGCTTCCCCCCCCCTTCATTGTGTGTTACACTATAAATCAAGCATCATCTCTGTTCAATCGCCTCAATATTGCATCCCTGTGCCGGATTTACAGGTACTTTAAGTAAATGCGTTCTGGTGGATGCGTTGCACTTGTGCACTATTGGCGTAAAAACTCCTGATTGAGCAGAAAGGAAGTAAAATCCAACCTTTTCACCGTATTAACATACAGATAGTCAAGTCTAATGCCAACAAGCACCTCGCAGATTAACTCCTTATATAGTGCCGCACATAGTAGCTCATTGTGCCCAAGTTTGGAGACAATAAGGCAAAAACATCTCCAGCCTTAGTTGTTATCGTTTGAGCTATTCTCAAATGTATAAAAAAATAAAATATAAAAATAATAAATATGAATCGAATTCAATGGATATCTGCGCATGCGTAGAAGAGCACTTTTAGTCGACTTACGCCCGCCGAAGTGTTTCTGTACAAATGCGCAAATGTGCATTTATAGTTTTAACAACGTCATTTTTTAAGTTTGTATATGCGTAAATGTTAACGACTCAGATGTTAACGAATAACGCTGGAGACCTATATATTTTGGTTTCGATTCTAGCTAATAGCACCCAAGTTATATTTCAGACAAACTTTTGACATCATTGCTATATATTGAGCAAAATATCATAATCAACAGAGAATTGGCTCTATAATAAAAATATGCATAAATTAAAATATCACATTTAAGCGTACTTTACGGCCAGGCTACGCCGGGTGGCCTGTTAATAAGTTGTCTATAAATCATCAACGAATACATAGATTTATAAACAGACAAATATTAAGAAAAGCGTCATCCTCTCCCAATCATCAGAAACTGTTAATTTTACAATAGATAATACAAGCCTGGAGAATGTGGATAAATTTCAATACCTTGGTGCGACCATCGCTAAAAACTTTACTCTTGACACCGAACTAAGCACGCAACTTGGCCTAGCTTCTATCACATTTGAGAGGCTTGTACAGCTCGTTTGGAAGAACAAGCATCTGACTATCAAGACGAGAGTCCGTGTGTGTTAAGTGTCTTTCTCTATGGAGCTGAGACGTGGTCTGCATATCGTCCTCAAGAGTCCAGCGTTAGTGCCTTCCATACAAGACGTCTCCGATCAGTCATTGGTGTGTCATAGGAGGAGAGAATGAGAAACGATGAACTCTTCAGACAGAAAGGTTCGGGTGCACTTTCCTTGAGACTTCGGTGGGCAGACCATGTAAACCGGATGTCATGTGAACGCCTACCTCACAATGTATTAGATGGTGTTTTGAAAAAGGGTACTCGGCCTGTTGGCCGTCTGAGTCTCACATTCAAAGATGTGCTAAAGCGAGATCTAAGGGATTTCGGTGTGGAACGTGAGTAATGGACATCATTATCCCGGAATCGAGATGCTTGGCGAGCCAAACATTTTTGCCGGAAAAGAGAGAAATGGGACAGAAAACCTCAAAAATAATCAAAATACGTCGATCCAAGACCATAGTTTTGACCTCAATAGAATTGTCGGTCACAACAGTCGGTTGCAAAAGAGAATTTTTATCTATACAATTGTAGCATAGTCATCACTGTCTGTCTTTGTGTGTGCACATGCGTGTATGCAACCATGGATATGTTATGTGCTTGTTTCATTTAAGGAGATTTTAGGACACGTAATTTTTATCTCCGTTCTTAGTCGGTTACCTCTCGCGATGATTCATGCCTACTCCCAAAAAACACGACTTGGTTGTATTGTTTTGAGAAGTCTTTATTTGGATATCATAATTGACAGTGCCTTTGCTCGCCTTATCGATTCAGATCTCTTTTCTTTCTCTGTTTTTCTTTTCATCTTGAATCAAGATTATCTCGTATGACTGACTTATTCTAGTCTTACTTAAGACCGCTCCACGATTCCCCGCTAACTGACTGACTAGAAACGCGTGCGCGTTTACAAGTTATTTTAAGGTGTATATGTGTGGGTGTTACGACCCCGTAAACCGGTTTGCACTCAAAACGCACTGTCCTGCCTCCTGACCCTTGCTAGGATGCAGGTGCACACGTTGTCAATGGAAGTCAATGAGTTTGAAACCTGTCAGTTTAAACCTTTCGTCCTCTCTGCACTTAACTTGACGCAAAGAAGCTGCTTCAAGCCAGTACTGCGTAAACCGCGTTATTGATACAGAACATAAAGAAAGACTAACAATAGTTCGGTAAAAAGCAGGTTATATGGAGAGAAGACCACCGACTAGATTACAAAGTGTTTTACTCTTGCAAGCCATGAAAGGCTGTTTTTAGCAGTACATCCACTGATATGGCAACAGTACATATAAAGGCATTGGTAAAAAGCGACAACTATATGGTATACCCCAACAAAAAAATTAAATGGACAGTAACACTCACAGTATTTTTTTACAACCCAACTGTATTTCAAGTACGCGTACTCTATTTAGCTATTAAGTTAGTTTGTATTTTATTCACTTTCTGACACGCTAAAATTATCGCCCTAGAAAGACATCATGATTCAATTTCTGTTTTATAAAAACCGGTTTTATTTATTTTATTTATTTATTTATTTATTTATTTATTTTATTTATTTATTTTTTTTTACAGACCATTTATTAGTTGACCAATTGTGTATAAATCCCAAGAGCGATAGAAACCTTCTATCGTCTGAATGTGGCACAATGTTTAACGAGCTAGATCGGAGATGCGCCGCTCTACAACTCATGCTCTCTACTGATCCAAGTTATTGACCACAGGACGATAATATGGGCAGGCTAAGTGTGATGAGAACAAAGTTTACGGTCTTTGTTGTGGCTTCAAGTGAGGCCCACATCATGCCATCTTACATTTTCAAAGTCGGCTTGCAAGTCAGTACCAAAGTTTACCTGGATATGATGACGAGTCTGGTGATCCCTTAATGAAATCATGTATGGCTGACAGACCCTGGGTGTAGCAACAGGACTCGGCACCAAGGCTTAGCTTGAGAAGGAGTGCTACGACTTTGTACCCTTTTTCTCGCTGCCCCCTTCTTCCCTTGACTTACAGCCGCTGGACTACTTTGTTTGGTCATATATCGAGAAAACCACCAGCATGACCTCTCACAACACCGAAACCAACATGATCGCCGCCATCCGCCAAGTATTCGACGAGCTCCCACCGGCGCTTGTAGAAAGGAAATGCTCCCAGTTCCGGGCCCCTATCGAATCAGGGATTTGAGCTGAAGGTGGCTACATTAAATAGATGTCAACTTTATTGCATAATCAAGTTACCTGAATTGCTTTTGTCAATAAAGCTGTATTTTATTGCTTTCTTTAGGGAGACACTTTTATCGTTCCACCCTATATATTTTTCTATCGTGCATGTATTCTGACAACGAAGTCGTGCAAAGCTTCATTTCCTCTCCAGACTGTTGCCGGCCAAACATAATATCCGATCAATGTCAGAATTGACTTGTCACTTCGTTCGCGATCCGGCTGACTCAGGATGCTCGCCATATAAAAGATTTTTCAGTCTCTTCACTACAAATTATAACTCAACGTGACTTTTACGTCATCTTCTTTGGATAATAAATGTTTTATTCACTTTTATTTGTACCAGGAAACCGATGTCGTAACATTATAGATTTGGAAACAAGATGGCTTTGCATGCAATAACTGTAAAGAATAGAATAGAGCATCCTACATTGGATTGTGTTGTCGGTCTTGAATTTTTTTCTATGTAAGAAAGAATGCTCTGAGCAGCACCTCTTAAGTTGTGGCAACAGTACCTCATTATAGGATGTAGCTAGATCTTATATTTAAAAAGAATAGGATGCAATAAAACGTAAATAAAGGGGAGGTAATCTCCCTCTTTTTCACCGCTTTGGAAGCGAAAATTAAACACAAAAATAAGTAACGGTTTTAAGCTGATTAT
The DNA here is from genome assembly GCF_053919585.1 of Euprymna scolopes. Lineage (NCBI taxonomy): Eukaryota > Metazoa > Mollusca > Cephalopoda > Sepiida > Sepiolidae > Euprymna > Euprymna scolopes. The sequence goes on along the minus strand of NC_136496.1, from coordinate 6,743,225 downwards.
ATATCGAAAAAAAAACGCAAAAAATTACAACAACAAACCTTATATTTAAAGCGATAAAAACCTAACAGGGCGTTGTGGCTCAGTGGTAAAACGCTAGACTACTTATAGTGTTGTCATAAGTCCGATTCTTGTTGATCCATACTGACTAATGGTTACACCCAGAAGCACGTGTCCATGGATACATTTTATGCACGTAAAAATATTTAAATAAAATATTTAAATATTTAAATATTTCATAAATAAAAATAATAATAAAGTAAATAAAAAAATTCGTCTAGTCAGAGAAAAGGGGGCGGTGCAAATGGCAAAAATAGTGGGGAGTTGGTCTTTTTCCTCTTCGCTGCTTAAGAAGCAAAAATTAAACGCAAAAGTATACAACGGTTCAAAGCTGCTAATCATTAAGAACAACAATAAAAGATCTAACTGTTATCGAAGATATTCTTTTAAAAGTCATCCATTTAATCGAAGTGTTAACACCTTTCATTGGCATAACGATAAAGTAGAGAAAGGCTAGCAAAATTTCACTTATAAAAGATTTTTAAAAATCATCCATAATGAGATTTCAAACCCGATTCTCTACTCTTGAAACAAGGAAATGTATTCTGAATGACTTTTTTTAAATAAACGATTACTTCAAAAGGTTATATACTTTTTGTTTGGGCGACAATCAAAACCGATTTTTATAATGGATAAAGCAAATTAAAAAAAAGATCATGCTGAAATTGTAATTCTGAAAGGTTATATTTTAATATCTGCTGACAATTAAAGAGAAAATAAATAAAAAAAACTGTAATTTTGAAAATAAAGATGGCAAGTTGTAATAATAGAAACGGTAATTTACTAGACGATTCACCACTAGATTTCGAAATCGTTTCTGTACTCTATGAAGTCAGGAAAAAGAGTGCGCTGAACGGAACATGCTTTGTTTGTCAGTAGATTTACAATCAACAAGAAAACACGATCCTGTTCACAAAGATGAAAATATATCAGTCATAACATATCTTGAAGGCAGAAAATTCCTTTGATCAATGTGGGGAAGATAATAAACAAAATATATAATTTAATTCATTTCTCGAAATTGAAAGAAATTAAATTGGTTCATTAAAAACGGGGGAAAAGGTTAATCAAATTTCGATAAACGTTGTTTGTTTGTTTGCGTCAATGTAAGACACGCTTAAATGTAGGAGTAAAATTCGTCTTTTAATTCAACTTTTGTTTAGTTCGATCATGTTTATATCAAAATATTTACTATCTTCCTTCTGACCTTGTAGAAATTCCACGGTAGTTGAAAACATCATCACATAAGTAAACAATAGAATGTCCTTCAATAGAAATCAGTACAATATTAGTTCCGATCAACCATGAATTAAAAATTAAATAATTTGGTAGACAAATGTGGGGAATTGCTTGAGATACATTATTGCAAGAAATATAACTATAGTGAGGAATCAGTTTTTCTAGATATTTTCATCAAAGTGATAAATTTCTATTTCATTGTTTATCAAAGTGATAAATTTATATTTCATTTTTTATCATCAAAGTGATAAATTTCTATTTTCATGTTTTATCAAAGTGATAAATTTTTTCATCAAAGTGATAAATTTCTATTTTCATTTTTTATCAAAGTGATAAATTTTTTCATCAAAGTGATAAATTTCTATTTTCATTTTTTATCAAAGTGATAAAGTTTTTCATCAAAGTGATAAATTTCTATTTTCATTTTTTATCAAAGTGATAAATTTTTTATCAAAGTGATAAATTTCTATTTTCATTTTTTATCAAAGTGATAAATTTCTATTTCATTGTATAAATTCTAGTAGAGAATATTTCTGAATTATTTGGTAAATTACAATTATGAAATATCTAATAATTTTTTGTTTGTTTATGGGACAAAATTAATATCTATGAAAAAATATATCTTCATGTGTTATTGGAACATAATTAAATGATGATTTTCAAATAAATGACATATTTCCTTAATATTTAAATGATAAAAAAACTAGAAGAACCGTTGAAAATGTTAAAAAAAACACATTTTATTTTAAATAAAATGAATAAAAATAAAATAAAGAACTTGTTTACGTTGGACTTGAAGACGATCATATTGCAGCCAGTTGGAAAGCAGATGTGCAGTTTGTAGAAAGAAACTTTGTTCGTGGAATCTACGTTTAGGTTTAGGCACAGATAAAGAGTGGAGGACATTATTGTGTTTTCTTGCTGATAACGTTTTCAGTTAGACAAGTTACGGGGTATTTCACTCTTAGCGATATTCAAAGTTGCCTTTCAACGTTATCGGTTGTGTGTCTTGTACCGGCTTCCACAGACAACTGGTTTTTGTTTTCTCTCATTGACGATACATTATGTCATTACTGTGTGTGCTTCTCGTGTCTTCTTGTGTCTATTCCGTTTCATTTGAACGATTGACCCTTGTGAATGATTCCTTTTTTGGATGCAGTGTGACTATGTCAAACGTGACTCGCTCACTATAGAAATGGAAATAGCATCCCTAATATACAGGGTGGTCCACTTAAAAGTAGCCTAGAAACTTTAGCGGAGAGAAGGAACATTCTTTTATTGTTTAAATCATATGTAGTTTTATAAAAGATACTAGAAGTGTTCCCGTTGACATCTATGTATTTCTGGACACGTTTAATAACGTTTGCAGATACTACCTGTAAATCTTCTCTGGTGATTATCCTGATAGCGTTAGTAATGTTCTCCTTTAGTTGGTCTGGATTGTGAGGATTATTTGCATAAAATTTTCTTTTAAAATCCCCCAAAGATAAAAAAAATCACATGATGACAAGTCCGGGAGAACGTGGTGGCCATAACCCTTTTCTTATTGTTATCTCTTCCGTAAAATGTCATGAACTCGTGTCAGTAATCTGTGAGACGTGTGGCATGTAGCGCCATCATGTTGGAAAAATAATTGCATTTTGTCTTGTGGTGTCAGTTGGTTGTTAAGAGAAAGATCGTAGAGATCGGTCTACTTTTAAGTGGCTCGCTTAATCTGAAAAAGAAATTGCTTAGAGAAAGATTAGAGAGATCGGATTACTTTTAAGTGAGCCGTCCTGCATAACAGTACTATATAATGTACGATTAGTTGTAGTTTCATTTTACTTTAGTTGAAGTTTTCAGAAATCCAGGGGGCTAACACTTAATCTTTATATGATATACATAGATATTTGAATGTTCCATTAAAGATTTCCTATACTGCTGTATTGAATATTTTATTTCTCAAACACTGGGTCCTAGATATGACCTTAAACTATATCTGATGGTGAGAAACCGACTTTAAAAAAATAAATATACTCTATTCAAATTTTTTCTCCAAAAAAAACTGGATTTGACATTAAATAAGCTGAAAAGGTTGATATGCCATAAAACAAAATCAACCATTCAACAAACTCAAACACTGAGTATATAATCCTCCCCTCCCCAAGTGATCATTTAAATGTGTTATAGTATATATTTCCCATGGTTTCTTGGTTGTACTGGATTCCAGGATAAGAATTCATCTAGTCCGGTGGAGTATCCAGCTTCATGCTGTTACTTAAAGAGTTGGAGAAGGTATACTAATCTTCCTAAAAGCCAAGATTTTATTTGGGTCACAGCTAGTATATCATAAATACAGCAATAATTATCTATATCGTACCTAAGATAATCTTAGAACACTAGATTTTCTTTTTTTATACATTGCTAAATGAAAAGTGGTTGCATAAAGGTTCTGGTTGGCGATCTCCCGGTGTATCACATGTTTATGGGGCGTTGTTTATTTCTCCTTTGCTTTTTGCTCGTTTTTTTTCTTGTTTTTATCAGGTTTCTTTGTTATTTCCCCCTTTGAACGAAAGAATTTCTTTTTTAATATGAATAAAAGAAACAAATCTTATGTCAAAATTATCCTGCCGTTGTTCTTTTTCTATTATCGTTTTTCTACTGGTAAACAAAACATTTTCTATCTTGCATATTTGACCAGGGTTTACTTGTAGGGAAAAGTATCCTTACGTCATGTTGTTCTGACAACCCCCTGTATAGAGATACAAGCCCTTTATCTCCTAATCTCTAGTGTGGTTGATATTTGCTAATACTTGAATGTACATGATATTTTAAATGGTTCGAACTTTTGTATGTGTCAAGAATGTAGGTAAAAAATTTAATCACATTTTCTGGTATTTTCTAACGCCTCTTTTAATGCTCACTGGAAGATGTGTTTTCGTTGTTTTTTTCAAATTATTTTCAGTTTTGAACAAATATTTTCATTTGCAAATCTTCCGAGGCCCTAAGTACGTGCACTCCCTAAAAACTATATAGCCGATACCTTGATTTCTGTTGATAAAATCTGAAAGAAAACGAAGGGCATACATTTTATTCTCATTATAACATTTTTCTATAAAATTAGAGATGGAACTATAAAACCAAGACCGGACATACAAGAGGAAAGCATGTTCATTTAAGGTTTAATGGAAAACCGTATACTTGCAAAGACGATGTATGTCTGTCTGTGTCTCTGTCAAGGTTATTAGATAGAGAAACGTGGACCTCTTTTGGGATTATCCTAACCATATGAAAAGTATCTTCGGAGCATAACTTTCATGAACCAGCCTACAAGAATATATATATATATATATATATATATATATATATATATATATATATATATATAAACTCCTATAAATTCGTTTTTCTTTTGTGTGTATTGATATTCATATTAAAAACCCTCTTTTCTACTTATTTGAAAAGAAAATACAATTTTCTTATATATGGGTTGTGGAAATGCATTCACTAGCAAAAGATCTAGCTAATTTGCATATTCTTTTAAACATTCACTTTAATTAATTCCCTGTTAGTTGCTTCGGTTTTCTTATGGGATGATCATCTTTAGTTAACTATTACGTGTAATTATATTCATGCAAGTATTCTAAATGATTTATACTTGCATAATATTGGCGTAAAACTTTATAGTAAACACAATATTGTTTCCATATATATTTATGTATACGTATATATTTTTGTTTAACAAATTTTGCCTACCAAACTCCTCCTAGAGTTTTTGGTCTTCAGACACGAAACTTCACATATAAGGTATTTGAATCCATGCAAAACTTAATATTTGAGTTTTAGCCCGGAAAAATCGATTCAAAAGTGTGAAAACTTTTAAAAAATTGAAATTTGCCAGGTGAAGGTCCAACACCGGCATTACGAATGCATGACGTAGTAGCTATTAGTTCATGTTTTAATTTTTAGCCTTGCAGTAAACATGTTTTCATAGCCCAGACATTGACGGCAGAGGCAAAATAAATCGTAAGCTGAACGTTTTGGTTTCGATTCTCGGTGGTGGCACATGAGTTCTATTTTTTAATACGTTTTAAATCATTACTATATATTGCATCCAATCTATCTATCTAGCTATATATCTATAAAAGTGAAAATGTCTGTCTGTCTTTTCTCTATGGTAGTGAAGGAAGACTATTATAGAGAAAGGCATTACTTTACATATTCACACTTTTTAATATATACATATACACATAACCTTATGAAAAGTACATAGGGCCCGAGCAAAGCCGGGCGGAACTGCTAGTATATATATTTATGCCGACCTGTAACAACGTGGGGATGGAATTTCTTTTCCCCAAACGAATGCACCAGGTTTATCATGCAAAAAATTATCTTTTTGTTGGTAACATTGGATGGCAATAACATCTGACGAGTTGATGCGAAAGAAATTTTTTATGAAAACATCAAATATAAAATGTTCATCCCATTAACGAAACGGCTGTAATGAAGAGATCCAAGATGAAATAAACAATGCAAGAAAAAATGTAAGTCTTTGAATTTCAACAAAAATGTGTACTATATATGCTCTGTACTTATAAAATAGATACACTGAGCGTTACTCGTAATTAATGGTGATTCAATTTTTATCATAAGAGTTTCAACCCGTTTAATGAAAACTGTATATATTGAAATTAACAATATTTCCAAAATAAACATTAATATATATATATATATATATACTATTAAATAAAAGTTACTATGTGTGTGAGTTCTTTCCTCATACGTTCCAAAACGGCTGAGCCGATCTTTTGCAAATTTCATACAAAGCTAATTGATATGTCTGGCAGTTTTGTACAGGAATTCGTCCAAAAATATTGAAAATCGAAAAAAATTCTGATCTTAAAATAGTTTTTCTCTCTTATAAATAAAAAAGAATAATTTTTACAGGGGATTATTTTATGTTACACCGACCAAGCGAGATAATATAATTTCAGCAAATCATTTTATCTTAAAAAAAACACACACACACACAGATTTGTTATAATCTGGAGATACAGCTCAGTCGTAGAGCATTCGACTACGGATCGAATGATCCACTGTTCAGGCCCAGGTGTGCCTCAGTATTTTTTAAAAAGATTTTCTTATTAATGAGTTCAATTTACGATAAAAGAAGAGGCCCTATTTAAAATCGCAGCAAATCATTTGTTTGCTTACATATTTTAAAACTAAACAGAAGTAACTTTTCCAGGGCATTCACCGTCAAACCCAAATACCAGCTGACGTTATATTGCAAACAACCACAGACAGAATTTGATGAACGACATTATCGTTATTATTATTATTATTATTATTATTATTATTATTATTATTATTATTATTATTTTTATTTTCTATTTACTTTTTTATTTTTATATTTCTTTTTCTTCTTTTATTTGTGAATTAGTTTACCGGGCAAATTATTCCTTGTAATATTTAATATTCAATAGAGGATAGAATTTATAATAATACCTACGCAATCTGCATAAATTAAAATATCATGTTTAAGCGTATTGTACGACGGGACAACGCCAGGCTGCCAGCTAGTATATCATAAGTACAGCAATAATTATCCATATCGTACCTAGGATAATCTTAGAGCATTAGGTTTTCTTTTTTTTTTTTATATTGCTGAATGAAAAGTTTTTGGCGATCCTCCGGTGCATCACGTGTTTATGAAGCGTTGTTTATTTCTACTTTGCCTTTTGCTCATTTTCTTTTATTTATTTTTTTTCTTGTTATCATTGTTTTTATCTATTAGGTTTCTTTGTTATTTGCCCCTTTGAACAAAAGAATTTCTTTTAAAAAAAAAAAAAGAATCTTATGTCAAAATTATTCTGCCGTTGTTCTCTTTCTATTTTCGTTTTATCAGCTGGTAAAAAAACATCGCTGCGTCAATAGAGTCAAGTATGTAAACACATTCGTCAAGAGAAACTGGCACAATAACAAACAATACTCACGCATTTCGTAATCACTAACGTACACACACTCATACACGCACTCATACGCACATTCGTATATGATGATTGTGACGTCTTGTCAGACGAGTACCACTCCATAAGTCACTGAACGTCTATGTGCCCAAAGATAACTTTTTAGTCTTGCCAGCGACTTGCATACCGCCAAACCGACATAACACTGATGACGGTCATTGGTTTGAATGAAACCAACAGAAAAGGACCTTGTATAATCGTGCGCTTTCATGCTTCGAGACCTGCTTTTGACAACAGAGCCCGGTCACACACCTCAAAGATCCAGAGATCTCCATGATTGGGTGGCAAGGTTTGGTGCTTCCTACATGCTCTCTTGAGCTTTGTTCGGTCTATCTTGGCCGCTCCAAAAGGGTTCTTCGCGCTTGCATATCAATGCCCTCCGTTGCTTGCGATCGGCCGCTTGAGACTCCCAATTATCAACAGGAACATGAAAGCTCAACAAACTGTCATTGATGTTATCAGGAAAACGTTTTTCGGGTTTCCTTGTATATACACTCTTAAATACACTCGTAAACACACTCATAAATACATTATTACACACATTCATACATATACTCACACATGCACTCATACATACACTGTACACATACTCATACATACAATCATAGACATACTCATACATAAAATCATACACACACTCATGCATACAATCATAGACACACGCATACATACACTCTTACACACACTCATACACACACTCATATATGCACTGTAAACACACTCATACATACAATCACACACACTAATACATACAGTCATAAACACACTAATATATACACTCTTATACACACTCATACATACACTCATACATACGCTCATATATACACTAATAAACACACTCATACACACGCTCATACATACACTCTTACACACACTCATACACACGCTCATACATACACTCTTACACACACTCATACACACGCTCATACATACACTCTTACACACACTCATACACACACTCATATATACACTGTAAACACACTCATACATACAATCATACACACTAATACATACAGTCATACACACACTCATATACATACATACATGCATACACTCATACACACATTCATATATACACTCCTACACACTCATACACACGCTCATACATACACTCTTACACACACTCATACACACATATATGAACTGTGAACACACTCGTACATACAATCATACACACACTCATACACACACTCATACGCACACTCATACATACACTCATGCGTACACTCATATACCACACATACACTCATACATACACTCATACACAATCTTTTGCACACACTCATACGTAAACTCTTATACACACTCATACGTGATGATTGCAACGTCTTGTCAGACGAGTGCCACTCCCTCAGACATTTAAAATCCATGAGCCCAAATGTCTGAGGGAGTATCTATACAAATATGATGTTACAGAGTCTTAGCTTTGTACGATAGCTAAGTCTCTCTCTCGGTTCAAAATGTTGAGATCCAGCAACAAGCAAGAGCAAGATAGCCAGCAACAAATTAAACTGCAGACCAGCTTAATGCGGGTACTGGTCTCCCGCTTTATGGTTTTTTAAATCAGAGATTTGCTTCTCCTAGAAAGGTTGCCTTCACCACGGCGTACAGGAGCCCTCTCTACTCCAATACAAATACACACACACACACACACACACAAATATACACGGTGCTAGTTGGCCGTTGACCCAGAAAAAGAGTTCATTCGCCCTTTCATACGTACACTCATACATACACTCATACACGCACTCGTGCAACCATATTTGAGTATTTGAATATCTAGTAGGCATCATTCTCGAATGGTTTCGGTTCAAGTATTTTAATGGAATGTTCTCTGATGAACTCATTGCACTAGTACCCCTATCTACGTGCATCCTTCCGACAAACTCGTTTTGCAACAAAATCCCACGCCTTCTACTCTAATAACTTCTTCTCTTGGGCGATTGGACTTTGGAATTCCCTCCTTGTTACCTACTTCTCTGTCTGTGTAACGAAACGCTACACTCTTTTGTTAACATAGCGTATATGGGCGCGTGTAAGAAAATCAGCAGCAGCCGTATGATGCCTGACTAGTAAAAATATTAGCAGCAGCAACAGTCATTAAAGCACGTATGTAAATTGGCAAGTGTGCGCGCTGGGGTCACTGGAAGAAAAATGAGAGAAAAAAGTCCTAGCAGAAGTCCATTGAGATTGGTGGTGATCAAAAAAAAAAAAATAAATTCTGCAGCACAAAATGTCGCTCGTTCCATTGGTACCATTCACGTCTTCTCAGCTCTTCAACTTTTTGAAAAGAAAAAATAAGAAACCTTACTTTTGGAACGACCCTCGTCATAACGATAGATATAGTATACTTAAAGTTAGAAAACAAAATGGTACTTCATTATCCAATGAACTTATAAAAACAGTGAGAAGTCGCTAATTGGAAAATCATAAGCCACATATATTAGTGGCCCGGAAAGACCACAGGGGAGATAACCGAACCAGCACAACTGAAGCTGACGTGCAGGACCTTATATATACAAATGTAGGCAAATTTAGGCATATTTTTTTTATTTTGAAGATATAGGTTCTTTTATCAATTGTCATGAAAATATAATCATAGAATCGTATTATAATATTCCAAAAGCCTACAAATTTTCATGTAGTTTAGTCACAAAGAACCAAAGATATGAGCATTTCAATATTCAATTTGGCTACCAGTATATATATATATATATATATATATATATATATATATATATAATTATTTTTTTACTATAATAATTAAATACCTACAGACACTAGTGTTTCATCCTTTCGGGATTCTTCAGTGCAGGGTGTCACAATTACTACCAGTCGAACGATTCGAACCCCGCGACACGAGACATCTCTGGCTCGATTAGCGGAGGCCGTATCCATTCGGCTACCATTAATCGTGTGAAATAGCGTTGAATTTTAAACATTTTAATTTAAATGTTCATTACGTCAGACAGACAGTGATCAAGTCGTTATACGACGATCTACGCATAAGAGCTAAATTGACCGACTTTTTATTCAACAGAAAGTGCTCAACGATAAGAAACGTATTTCTTAAAGGGGCTGTCATAATTATTTTTTTACTATAATAATTAAATACCTACAGACACTAGTGTTTCATCCTTTCGGGATTCTTCAGTGCAGGGTGTCACAATTACTACCAGTCGAACGATTCGAACCCCGCGACACGAGACATCTCTGGCTCGATTAGCGGAGGCCGTATCCATTCGGCTACCATTAATCGTGTGAAATAGCGTTGAATTTTAAACATTTTAATTTAAATGTTCATTACGTCAGACAGACAGTGATCAAGTCGTTATACGACGATCTACGCATAAGAGCTAAATTGACCGACTTTTTATTCAACAGAAAGTGCTCAACGATAAGAAACGTATTTCTTAAAGGGGCTGTCATAATTATTTTTTTACTATAATAATTAAATACCTACAGACACTAGTGTTTCATCCTTTCGGGATTCTTCAGTGCAGGGTGTCACAATTACTACCAGTCGAACGATTCGAACCCCGCGACACGAGACATCTCTGGCTCGATTAGCGGAGGCCGTATCCATTCGGCTACCATTAATCGTGTGAAATAGCGTTGAATTTTAAACATTTTAATTTAAATGTTCATTACGTCAGACAGACAGTGATCAAGTCGTTATACGACGATCTACGCATAAGAGCTAAATTGACCGACTTTTTATTCAACAGAAAGTGCTCAACGATAAGAAACGTATTTCTTAAAGGGGCTGTCATAATTATTTTTTTACTATAATAATTAAATACCTACAGACACTAGTGTTTCATCCTTTCGGGATTCTTCAGTGCAGGGTGTCACAATTACTACCAGTCGAACGATTCGAACCCCGCGACACGAGACATCTCTGGCTCGATTAGCGGAGGCCGTATCCATTCGGCTACCATTAATCGTGTGAAATAGCGTTGAATTTTAAACATTTTAATTTAAATGTTCATTACGTCAGACAGACAGTGATCAAGTCGTTATACGACGATCTACGCATAAGAGCTAAATTGACCGACTTTTTATTCAACAGAAAGTGCTCAACGATAAGAAACGTATTTCTTAAAGGGGCTGTCATAATTATTTTTTTACTATAATAATTAAATACCTACAGACACTAGTGTTTCATCCTTTCGGGATTCTTCAGTGCAGGGTGTCACAATTACTACCAGTCGAACGATTCGAACCCCGCGACACGAGACATCTCTGGCTCGATTAGCGGAGGCCGTATCCATTCGGCTACCATTAATCGTGTGAAATAGCGTTGAATTTTAAACATTTTAATTTAAATGTTCATTACGTCAGACAGACAGTGATCAAGTCGTTATACGACGATCTACGCATAAGAGCTAAATTGACCGACTTTTTATTCAACAGAAAGTGCTCAACGATAAGAAACGTATTTCTTAAAGGGGCTGTCATAATTATTTTTTTACTATAATAATTAAATACTTACAGACACTAGTGTTTCATCCTTTCGGGATTCTTCAGTGCAGGGTGTCACAATTACTACCAGTCGAACGATTCAGACCCCGCGACACGAGACATCTCTGGCTCGATTAGCGGAGGCCGTATCCATTCGGCTACCATTAATCGTGTGAAATAGCGTTGAATTTTAAACATTTTAATTTAAATGTTCATTACGTCAGACAGACAGTGATCAAGTCGTTATACGACGATCTAAGCATAAGAGCTAAATTGACCGACTTTTTATTCAACAGAGAGTTCTCAACGATAAGAAACGTATTTCTTAAAGGGGCTGTCATAATTATTTTTTTTTACTATAATAATTAAATACCTACAGACACTAGTGTTTCATCCTTTCGGGATTCTTCAGTGCAGGGTGTCACAATTACTACCAGTCGAACGATTCGAACCCCGCGACACGAGACATCTCTGGCTCGATTAGCGGAGGCCGTATCCATTCGGCTACCAATAATAGTGTGAAATAGCGTTGAATTTTAAACATTTTAATTTAAATGTTCATTACGTCAGACAGACAGTGATCAAGTCGTTATACGACGATCTACGCATAAGAGCTAAATTGACCGACTTTTTATTCAACAGAAAGTGCTCAACGATAAGAAACGTATTTCTTAAAGGGGCTGTCATAATTATTTTTTTACTATAATAATTAAATACCTACAGACACTAGTGTTTCATCCTTTCGGGATTCTTCAGTGCAGGGTGTCACAATTACTACCAGTCGAACGATTCGAACCCCGCGACACGAGACATCTCTGGCTCGATTAGCGGAGGCCGTATCCATTCGGCTTCCATTAATCGTGTGAAATAGCGTTGAATTTTAAACATTTTAATTTAAATGTTCATTACGTCAGACAGACAGTGATCAAGTCGTTATACGACGATCTACGCATAAGAGCTAAATTGACCGACTTTTTATTCAACAGAAAGTGCTCAACGATAAGAAACGTATTTCTTAAAGGGGCTGTCATAATTATTTTTTTACTATAATAATTAAATACCTACAGACACTAGTGTTTCATCCTTTCGGGATTCTTCAGTGCAGGGTGTCACAATTACTACCAGTCGAACGATTCGAACCCCGCGACACGAGACATCTCTGGCTCGATTAGCGGAGGCCGTATCCATTCGGCTACCATTAATCGTGTGAAATAGCGTTGAATTTTAAACATTTTAATTTAAATGTTCATTACGTCAGACAGACAGTGATCAAGTCGTTATACGACGATCTACGCATAAGAGCTAAATTGACCGACTTTTTATTCAACAGAAAGTGCTCAACGATAAGAAACGTATTTCTTAAAGGGGCTGTCATAATTATTTTTTTACTATAATAATTAAATACCTACAGACACTAGTGTTTCATCCTTTCGGGATTCTTCAGTGCAGGGTGTCACAATTACTACCAGTCGAACGATTCGAACCCCGCGACACGAGACATCTCTGGCTCGATTAGCGGAGGCCGTATCCATTCGGCTACCATTAATCGTGTGAAATAGCGTTGAATTTTAAACATTTTAATTTAAATGTTCATTACGTCAGACAGACAGTGATCAAGTCGTTATACGACGATCTACGCATAAGAGCTAAATTGACCGACTTTTTATTCAACAGAAAGTGCTCAACGATAAGAAACGTATTTCTTAAAGGGGCTGTCATAATTATTTTTTTACTATAATAATTAAATACCTACAGACACTAGTGTTTCATCCTTTCGGGATTCTTCAGTGCAGGGTGTCACAATTACTACCAGTCGAACGATTCGAACCCCGTGACACGAGACATCTCTGGCTCGATTAGCGGAGGCCGTATCCATTCGGCTACCATTAATCGTGTGAAATAGCGTTGAATTTTAAACATTTTAATTTAAATGTTCATTACGTCAGACAGACAGTGATCAAGTCGTTATACGACGATCTACGCATAAGAGCTAAATTGACCGACTTTTTATTCAACAGAAAGTGCTCAACGATAAGAAACGTATTTCTTAAAGGGGCTGTCATAATTATTTTTTTACTATAATAATTAAATACTTACAGACACTAGTGTTTCATCCTTTCGGGATTCTTCAGTGCAGGGTGTCACAATTACTACCAGTCGAACGATTCGAACCCCGCGACACGAGACATCTCTGGCTCGATTAGCGGAGGCCGTATCCATTCGGCTACCATTAATCGTGTGAAATAGCGTTGAATTTTAAACATTTTAATTTAAATGTTCATTACGTCAGACAGACAGTGATCAAGTCGTTATACGACGATCTAAGCATAAGAGCTAAATTGACCGACTTTTTATTCAACAGAAAGTGCTCAACGATAAGAAACGTATTTCTTAAAGGGGCTGTCATAATTATTTTTTTTTACTATAATAATTAAATACCTACAGACACTAGTGTTTCATCCTTTCGGGATTCTTCAGTGCAGGGTGTCACAATTACTACCAGTCGAACGATTCGAACCCCGCGACACGAGACATCTCTGGCTCGATTAGCGGAGGCCGTATCCATTCGGCTACCATTAATCGTGTGAAATAGCGTTGAATTTTAAACATTTTAATTTAAATGTTCATTACGTCAGACAGACAGTGATCAAGTCGTTATACGACGATCTACGCATAAGAGCTAAATTGACCGACTTTTTATTCAACAGAAAGTGCTCAACGATAAGAAACGTATTTCTTAAAGGGGCTGTCATAATTATTTTTTTACTATAATAATTAAATACCTACAGACACTAGTGTTTCATCCTTTCGGGATTCTTCAGTGCAGGGTGTCACAATTACTACCAGTCGAACGATTCGAACCCCGCGACACGAGACATCTCTGGCTCGATTAGCGGAGGCCGTATCCATTCGGCTACCATTAATCGTGTGAAATAGCGTTGAATTTTAAACATTTTAATTTAAATGTTCATTACGTCAGACAGACAGTGATCAAGTCGTTATACGACGATCTACGCATAAGAGCTAAATTGACCGACTTTTTATTCAACAGAAAGTGCTCAACGATAAGAAACGTATTTCTTAAAGGGGCTGTCATAATTATTTTTTTACTATAATAATTAAATACTTACAGACACTAGTGTTTCATCCTTTCGGGATTCTTCAGTGCAGGGTGTCACAATTACTACCAGTCGAACGATTCGAACCCCGCGACACGAGACATCTCTGGCTCGATTAGCGGAGGCCGTATCCATTCGGCTACCATTAATCGTGTGAAATAGCGTTGAATTTTAAACATTTTAATTTAAATGTTCATTACGTCAGACAGACAGTGATCAAGTCGTTATACGACGATCTAAGCATAAGAGCTAAATTGACCGACTTTTTATTCAACAGAAAGTGCTCAACGATAAGAAACGTATTTCTTAAAGGGGCTGTCATAATTATTTTTTTTTACTATAATAATTAAATACCTACAG
Source organism: Euprymna scolopes (assembly GCF_053919585.1). Classification (NCBI taxonomy): domain Eukaryota; kingdom Metazoa; phylum Mollusca; class Cephalopoda; order Sepiida; family Sepiolidae; genus Euprymna; species Euprymna scolopes. The sequence continues at coordinate 6,727,978 of NC_136496.1, read as the reverse complement.
ACACTAGTGTTTCATCCTTTCGGGATTCTTCAGTGCAGGGTGTCACAATTACTACCAGTCGAACGATTCGAACCCCGCGACACGAGACATCTCTGGCTCGATTAGCGGAGGCCGTATCCATTCGGCTACCATTAATCGTGTGAAATAGCGTTGAATTTTAAACATTTTAATTTAAATGTTCATTACGTCAGACAGACAGTGATCAAGTCGTTATACGACGATCTACGCATAAGAGCTAAATTGACCGACTTTTTATTCAACAGAAAGTGCTCAACGATAAGAAACGTATTTCTTAAAGGGGCTGTCATAATTATTTTTTTACTATAATAATTAAATACCTACAGACACTAGTGTTTCATCCTTTCGGGATTCTTCAGTGCAGGGTGTCACAATTACTACCAGTCGAACGATTCGAACCCCGCGACACGAGACATCTCTGGCTCGATTAGCGGAGGCCGTATCCATTCGGCTACCATTAATCGTGTGAAATAGCGTTGAATTTTAAACATTTTAATTTAAATGTTCATTACGTCAGACAGACAGTGATCAAGTCGTTATACGACGATCTACGCATAAGAGCTAAATTGACCGACTTTTTATTCAACAGAAAGTGCTCAACGATAAGAAACGTATTTCTTAAAGGGGCTGTCATAATTATTTTTTTACTATAATAATTAAATACCTACAGACACTAGTGTTTCATCCTTTCGGGATTCTTCAGTGCAGGGTGTCACAATTACTACCAGTCGAACGATTCGAACCCCGCGACACGAGACATCTCTGGCTCGATTAGCGGAGGCCGTATCCATTCGGCTACCATTAATCGTGTGAAATAGCGTTGAATTTTAAACATTTTAATTTAAATGTTCATTACGTCAGACAGACAGTGATCAAGTCGTTATACGACGATCTACGCATAAGAGCTAAATTGACCGACTTTTTATTCAACAGAAAGTGCTCAACGATAAGAAACGTATTTCTTAAAGGGGCTGTCATAATTATTTTTTTACTATAATAATTAAATACCTACAGACACTAGTGTTTCATCCTTTCGGGATTCTTCAGTGCAGGGTGTCACAATTACTACCAGACGAACGATTCGAACCCCGCGACACGAGACATAAGAAATACAGTTAAGTTTACCAAAATGATCCAAGATGACAAAATTAAATCAAATTATAAATATTAAAGAATTAATCCAAAGTGTATTTTAATATGTTTTATTTACTACTTGTTTATATATATATATATATATATATATATATATATATATATATAATAACTAAAATCCTCAACATATATAAGAACGAGAAACAACAACAGAATTCGCGCATAAGCCTGACGAATCCTATAGTGGATGAAACGCCGAATATTCAGTGTAGTTTAATCGCCATATATATTTTATAAATTACTATATACATATATATATATACACACACATATATATATATATATATATATATATATATATATATATATATATATATAAAGGGCGTGAGATTAATAATTGTGAAATCAAGTTTTTATTAAAAACATCATGTTCATATGTACGATCGTTTCGGAAACGATAACATTTTATTCATTCGATATTTACAAAGAAACCCATCGATAAATAAGTAAAATATTTCTGGACATCGTCTCCTCATCAGTATAAATGGAGGGGAGTGAGGAGGGAGGACACTAAATTTTAACCAGCTTATTGAAGTAAATATAGTGTGTGAACCTAGAATTAAAAAATTATTATGAATTATTTTATAAAGTAATTTATAAATACTTTTGTAAATACAATTCCTTATTTTTGTTTAAATCTTATATCATATCGTAAATTTCTAAAAAGAAAACAAAAAAAGAACTTTTCATACTTAGAAAAAATCCTATCCAAGTTTTTCCTACCATTTTTCTTCTTTTTACCATTGAACCAATTAAAAATCATTAGTTTAATTATATCACATAGACATCTATCTAATATTAATCATATAGACAAAAGAATTAAATTCTACTCCAAAATCTGAAAAACAGCAAGGGGAGACTTGATTTCCAAATATTTCTCATATTTTATAACTCCTCTCTTTGGTTTTCATACATAAAGCAAATGTCACATTGTATAAGGATTATTTGATACTGAAGATATTCATAATCGTACCTTATTTCCAAAAGAGAGGAGATATAACATATCAGAAATATATGGAATCAAGTCTCCCCTTGCTGTTTTTTCAGATCATTTAAAACAATAACAGCAAATATTAGTCTCCCCTCCATCAAGGCCAGAGGTTTTAGGGATATATATATATATATATATATATATATATATATATATATATATATATATATACATATATATATATATATATATATTGGCTCTCGTCTGACAAGACGTTGCAATCATATATATATATATATATATATATATATATATATGATTGCAAAGTCTTGTCAGACGAGAGCCACTCCCTCAGTCACTAAAAGTCCATGTGCCCGAAGATGACTTTTTAGCCCTGCCAGCGACTTGCACACCCTCAAGCAGACATGACACTGAAAACGTTCACTGATTTGTATGAAACTAACAGCAACGGAACCTGTATCATCGTGGGCTTTCATGTGATTAAAAAAACCTGCCTTAGACAACAGAGTCTGATCACACACCTTACAGATCCAGAGATCTCCATGGTTGGGCGGCAAGGTTTGGCATTTCCTACATGCTCTCTTAAGCTTCGCTCGGTCTATTTTGGCTGCTTCAAAGTGTTCTGCGCCCTATATATCAGTTTCCTCCACTGCTTGCTATCACACGCTAGGGACTCCAAACTGTCAACAGGAATATGAAAGCTCACCAGACTCTCCTTGTTTCAGATGCGTAGAGTAGGGCTGGTACTTCACATGCTTGATATACTGAAATTTTAGTTGTCAGAGTTAGATCACCGTCAGACCAGACTCTATCTTGTAACGTTACAAAAGCATCAGATGCCTTGCTGATTCTCGGTCTTATTTCCGCATCAAGAGTGCCATCATTTGATCAGGTACTCCCAAGGTTGGCAAAATTTTTTACGACTTCAAGGCGCTTTCCACAGACGAAGATATCAGGTTCCACATACAGATCGTTAGGAGTGGGAGTGTACATGGCTTTAGTTTTCTTAATGCTGTCTGTTCGAAGCAGGTACAAGCATTTGTAAAGAGATCCATCACTAGTTGCATATCTACTGGGGAGTGCGTTACCAGGTCAGCATCATCAGCATACAACAGTTCCCTAACAAGTCCATCACTAACAAGTGTTTTGGCTTGGAATCTTCTGAGGTTGAACACCTTTCCAGTTGTTCGGAATCTAATATAAACACTCATATCACAATCGTGGAAACCATACCAGAGCACAGCAGTCAGATAGAGCGAAAACAATGTTGGTGCAGCTATATCCCCTGCTTCACACCATTACCAATGGGGAATTCTTCCGAAAGCCGGCCATTGAAGTTGACGCGACCTTTCATACTACGATGAAGTTGCTTGAACTCGTTTGTAAAACCAGGTGTACGGCTAAATTTTTCCAGCACTTTCCAGAGAGCCTCACGGTTGACTGTCAAACGCCTTGGTTAAGTCCACAAACACCTGGCAAAGAGGTATACGCTGCTCAATACATTTTCCAAGAGCTGTCTAGCAGAAAACACCATATCCACAGTTCCTCGCCCACCTCTAAAACCAGACTGGAATTCCGGAAAGATATCAGGACATACATACTTTTCTAAGAGTCGTGCAAATACCTTTCCAAGCGCACTCAGCAGCGAGATACCTCGATAATTTCCTCAATCAGACCTTGTACACTTTCCTTTGTACAACATAACCAAGATGGCATCTACCCAATTTTGGGCAACCGGGTCACCCTGCCATACTGACAGTATCAATGAGTGGACCACACAATGTACATTGACACCACTATGTATCAACAGCTCAACAGGGATGTTATCCAGCCCAGGAGCTTTGTTCGAGTTTATCTGTTTTATGCAGTCAACTGTTTCCGCAAGAGTCGGTTCAACATCAAGTTCCGGACAAAAGGAACATTGAGGGACACTTTCAATTGCAGAAAGATCAATATTGGATGGGTTATGAAAAATATCATGAAAGTGTTCATGCCATCGATGCATAATTTCATCTGAGGTTTTCAGCAAGGTTTTCCCATCCTTCGCCAGGAGTGGTGTAGTTGAAGAGGATTTCAGACCATAAGCCTGATGAAGCAAGGTGTAGAATGTCTTGACATCTCTATGATCGTAGGCAGTCTGTATCTCCCTGGAGAGGTCAGACCACCATTTGTTTTTTATTTGGCGCACACAACACTGAACCTCACTCCGCACAGAAGAGAAGTTGGCAGCGAAAGCTGGTTTGTTCAGAGGTGAAGAGTTGAAAAGTTTCAAATAAGCTTTCCGCTTTTTATCAATTTGAAGGTTAATTTGATTGTAATTATCAGCAAACCAATCTCGATGTCTGGGAACCTTCAATCCAAGAGCTTCAACACCTTTTTGGTATATTGTATCACTTACTGTCTCCCAATAACAATCTCAGAATCCCACCTGGTTGAAAGCAGATTTCAAGGAACTTCGTACGACTGGATCCTTCAATTTGGAAACATCAATACGTTTAGGCACTTTGACACCATTGAAACGGCTTTTTCGCGAATTGTAATTTTCAGTTTAGCTCTGAACATTAAATGATCAGTACCACAGTCAGTACCACGAATTACTCTAACTTTGCAAATATTTCCAAGATCACCACGTCTACACAGTATGTAATCAAGCAAATGGCCATTGGGGATGGAACCAGCTGTCCTTGTTTTTCTGGTAGGAAAAAGTGTTGGTGATAACAAGATTTAGTTCACTGCAGAGATGGAGAAGCAGCATACCATTTCAATTGCCTCTACCAATGCCATATGGACCCAACGGAGATCAAGACTCATTGTATGATCCAACCCGTGCATTGAAGTCACCAAGAACCACCAAACTCTCAGCACTTGGCAAACCGGTGATAACAGATCTAAGCATATGATAAAAGGAAGTAATATCGTCTTCAGACGAAGTAAGAGTCGGCGCATAGACAGACAGAACATTCATGTAACGACCAACAGCAAGGGGTATTCTCAATGTCATTGCACCGTCATTTATTCCTTCTGGCTGTTCGATCTTGTCAATTAATGAGTTCTTAACTGCAAAACCAACACCAGCCTCTCCTTTTCAGCTCTACCAGACCAGAAGATCATGTAGCCCGACTCACGCTCAACCAGTTGATCATCACCTGCGAAACGTGTCTCAGAGAGTGCAGCAATGTCTATATTGTATCTTTGCAAAGTCAAAATTGCAGTCTTTCGTTCTAGTCTTTTACCATTGTCAATAAGTGTTCTCACATTCCAGCAACAGCGCTGGAATGGGTGTCTTTTTGCTTCTGTTCCTGTTAATATGGACAGCCATCGCCAATAGGACTTCTTTTTTTCTTTTTTTTCTTTTTTTAACAAATGTCTGAGGAAGTATCTGTACAAAGATGTTATTGCAGAGATTTAGCTTTGTACGACAGCTAGTCTCTCTCTCGGTTCAAAATGTTGATATCCAGCAACAAGCAATATCAAGATAGCCAGCAACAAATCAAACTGAAGACCAGCTAAATACGGGTAGGCCTACTAGTCTTTCGATTTATGGTTTTTTAAATCAGAGATTTGCTTTTCCTAGAGAGGTTGCCTTCGCTATGGCTTTCTGGAGCCCTCTCCACCCCAGATAAAACAAATCCAACATATGCAACATGTAAAACAAAGCAGTCATGAATCTCGGTGGGTTTTTTTGTTTGTTTGTTTACCGTTTATATATATATATATATATATATATATATATATATATATATATATATATATATATATATATATATAATACATATGCCGCTCCCCATCAAGGGGTATCAAAATTGGTTAAAGGGAAAATTATTCACTTTCGTAAATAATTGAATTCATTCAAAAAAAAAGTATCGCAAAACAAAACAAATAACATCTACATAAAAAACGCGATATATTCAGTCGTACAAGATTGCCCAGTGGTGGGGGGTACGTTTCTTACCATGAGGTCCCGATTTCGAATCTCGCTAGATTCAGCTACTCTGATAGTCGTAGACGACGAAACATGTGTCAGAGAATAATGATATCTTAACTATATATATATATATATATATATATATATATATATATATATATATATATATATATATATCGCTCAACGAAAATAGTTAAATCGCACAAATAGATAATTTACAGTACTGCAGGCATGAAATTGACATAATTTGTGATAATTAAATCACTTTTCCTAAAGATATTTAAAAATATATTGTATACTTGTATACGGTTTGTGTTTTTTAGTATTTGTTCTACTATGGAATGTAGAAAGTCGTTCTGAAAGTAAATCCTCTTATTTTCTATACATACTTTTCCCATTCCTATTTTTTCTATTTTCAGTCTTTCTTTATTTCTTTATTTGATTTTATATTTTGTTTTACAAGGAACTCACCACTTATCAAGGTCCCGAGGCCACTCGAGGATAAGGGTTATTGCGTGTACAGTAATCAATGGGATAATATTGTAGTAATCGCTAGTAATTGAGATTTGATAAAGTGTCACTCAATTCATACCTTTTCTTTTTATTATATTTTTCATTGTCCTCTTTTTCTCGATTTTCTTTCTTTTCGATTTTTCTTTCTTTTCGATTTTCTTTCTTTTCGATTTTCTTTCTTTTCGATTTTCTTTACTTTTCTTTCTTTTTCTTCTTCGCATTCTTTTTCTCGTCCATTTTTTCCCTTCATTATTCTAACAATTGTTAATTTATTTCTTTATTCAATAGCACATCTCACGGCGTTGTCCGGTGGTAAAACACATTTAAATATCTTATTTTAATTCATGCAGATTTCGTATTAATTATTAGAGTGCAAATACTCTATTAATTTTCATAGTGTACCCGATGTATAGTAGCGCTTTCAAATTAAAATATATATATATGTCGTGGGCGCCATCAGCTAGAATTGAAACCAAAGTATATAGCTCTCTAGTCTTTTTATTATCGTCTGCTCTAAATCCATACGTATACTCTACCTGAAAAAAAAAACATTGTTCAAAATATGAATGACATTTGCGCATGTGTTTAGTCGCCTTATATTTGTCAAGTTCCAATTTTATAATTTGGACACGATATTAGCTATATTTACCGGATAAAAACCAAATTGAGTTTGTTCCACAGCTTCGAATCCTTTATATAGGGGAAGGGGCTTTGCCCGGTCGTAAAATACGCTTAAATGTGATTTAATTTTAATTTGTTCAGATTTCGTATATATTATTATAGAGTTGTGATTTCAAAAGTAAATAAAGTATTTGGGTGCCATCAGCTAGAATCGAAACTGAAAGCAAAATTGTAGCATTTAAAGCTAGTGGCGTTACCACTGTACCAACGCGACACGTATATAAACCGATTTAAAATAAACTAAGGTGAATACAAAATGTATAACGATTTTTTTTCAATTTTTACTTCTTTTTAACTCCTAAAAACTATTTTTACAGCTCAACGCCCACAAAAATAAAACAGTTAATAAAATAGAACAATCATTTGAGGTCTCTAGTTTCGTTTGAAAATATGGAGATAGACAGACAGGCAGACAGACAGATAGACAGACAGACAGACAGACATAATGAGTTTAATTATTAGGTTTCAAGTCTAGACAAAAAATTAACAGAGTAGTTAGTAAAGACCGGTGCGCGCACGCACACACACACACACACACACACACATATATTAATATGTATATATATATATATATATATATATATATATGGCGATTAAGCTACACAGAATATTCCGCGTTTAATCCACGCTAGGATTCATTAGGCTTAAATGAAGTAGTTATATATATATATATATATATATATATATATATATATATATATATATATATATATATATATATATATATATTATTGGTAGTATTGTTTAGTTATTTAAACAAAAACAAAAACACAATGTGTCTACCAAAGAGTGCTCAATGTTTAGACAGAGCAATATGAATATGTTCAATATGAAAACTAGTGGCTACACATATGCAACTATGTTTCAGTGGCCACCTGCTAGGGAAAATCACATCATCAGGCCAAGAATATCTCTGAAAGATAATGTTTTTGACTGATACTTTCGGAGATATTCTTGGCCTGATGATGTGATTTTCCCTAGCAGGTGGCCACTGAAACATAGTTGCATATGTGTAGCCACTAGTTTTCATATTCAACATATATATATATACATATATATATATATATATATATATATATATATACTAGCAGGTACACCCCATGTTGCCCGGGATTGGATAATAATAAACAAATGTTTCACACTCCCATATTTTTATCGTTATAAAAATCGGTGAAATCGAATATTTTTCAAACAAATCGAGTGATTGCCTGTTCTAGTTAGAGACCCACCGCGGTGCACTTGGTGGAAGATGCACATGCCCCCTTACAGTAACTTATTTCACAATATATTGTAGTCTACATTGCACTGTAGAGAATCTACTGTTGATTTTATAAAATTATTATATTTTTATATGTCGGCTGGAATTAAAGTTTAAAATGCAAACATGAAGTACCATGATTCAATTGCGTTCTAAACAGAAATATTCGTTTTAAACGCGCCCCTGTCATATCAAATAATCTAGTGTATATTTTATATGACTGCCCTTACTGCTTGTGCGGTGATAATAGCATGAATTTAAGTTTAAATGAAAAAGTCAAGTATCATGGTGTAATTGTGTTTTAAACACTAACATTCATTTCGAAGACGCCTCTGTTAGATCAAAGAACCTACTGTTTATTTTATATGCCGGCTTTTCTGATTGTGTAGTAAAAAAACTTTCAAATACACGTGATGTTATAAGGTTTTAATTTTAGTCAAAATTGACTATTTCTTCTTTAATGGGATTTTTTCGATTATCGATTATCGATCCTTATTTATTTGTCTGATTTTTTTTTTAGTGCGTGTGTATTTGAAGAGAATCGTTTCTCTTGTTTAGCGCGCATACTATCCCTTTTACTTAATATATGGTTGAGGAAAATGGTCTCAACGAATCATTTATCTCCTTGCCTCGGTCGGAAGATGGGACACAAAGCTCAAGAAATGGGATTGAAGGGCCAAGAAATGGGATTGAAGGGCCAAGAAATGGGATTGAAGGGAGTCTGACCTGTAAAGAATACCTGACCAGTCCCGTCACTATTCTATTGGCAATAATGTAACCCCTTCTCAAAGACAGAAAGTAAAGTCTAGAAAGGCGGACCTCCTAGAACTGCACAGGGCCAGCAACATACCGTAGTCAACAGGGAAAAGGCCATTTCAGAAATGGCATGGATACGGTTGATTTTGGTGTCGATGTTTCAGCCGATTGAAGTTCTGGCCTTTTTCGGGAGTTTTGTTTGTTTACGAATGCAGGGGTAATAAAATTCGTGCAATGTTGCACCGATGTGCTGGTTTTACACATACTTCCTCGAAATGTGCTCCGACGAACTTACTACACTTTGATCCCCCTTTCTACATAAATACCTACAACAAACCTAACTAGTAGCAAAATCACACCTCTCCATTGTAAAAGTTCTTAGATTCCGAAAACTTTCTATTCAAATAGCTTCTTTTCTCAAACTGCTTGCCTGTGAAATTCCTTCCCTGCTCCATGTTTTGCGTACCAACATGTAAAAATTTCAAAGTATGCCAACAGGCATCTTGCTGCCAAAACCCCTTATTTAGGTTGCCCTAATAATTCTGTCTCCTATAACAGTAGTCCCTTATGTCGTATCAATGGCAATATTACTTGCTTTGATTTCGAACAAAAGTAAAAAAAAATAATAATGTTTTTATTTTCAGATGAAACGAACTGATTTATTTTTCCTCTTTCCCACGGGGCCAGAAGAAATGGTTTCGACTCTGTTGGCTTTCTTATCGAAGGAAAAGATTTCCTCGGCTGTGAGAGTAAACTTGTTTCCTCATTTAATATTTCGTCTTTTCGTTCGACATCTGTATATATTAAATTATTTTGTTTTTGTTTTGTTTTTGTTTTGTTTATAGTGTGTGAATTCCATGTGTTTGCTGGTATACAAACTAAAATATATGTTCAATCATACCAGTCATTTTAATTAATAAACGCAAAGAAATTACAAAAATAAAACTTTTCGAAAACGCGATAATTTTTGTGTAATTAAAAATTGTTTCTTTCTCAGGTTTCGATTTTCGCCTATATTTTGTGTGATTCACGTACAATTTCAATGTGAACATATCGATTTAATTTCATTCTAAAAAGTAATGTGACCCGTTGGATCAGCTATTTAGATCAGGGGAAATTGTTTAGATGAGGAAAATGTGAGTTTGCAAAGTCAGTTGAAGATAAAAATAAAAGGACAAATCCGAAAATTAGTCGCATTCTGCTAATTATATCAGCCATATTCGTTTTGCTTTCTCTCTCTCTCTCTCTCTCTCTCTCTCTCTCTCTCTCTCTCTCTCTCTCTCTCTCTCTATCACTTTCTCTCTCTCGCTTTCTCTTTTCTCTATTTGTCTATCTATCTATCTCTAATTATCTCCCCTTTCGCTCTGTTTCTTTTAATTATTGATTTAATTTTATTACTATCTGTTTTTTGTTTTGTCTATAATGGACTATCCAATCATTTTTGTATTCTTATCCATCTTTATTACAATAAACAAGGATAGAGACAGATAGCACCGGAATATAAATTATTATTTGAAAATCTTGCCACACAACAACATAAAGTACGGGGTACTTTCAATAAGTTTCCAGACACTTTCGTATGGGTACTTTTATTAATAGTGCATGCATGAAAATCTAGTCCCCTTCGAAGTAATCACCTCCGGCTGCAATGCACTTGTTCCAACAACTTATAGAAGTTCTCTTTTATGAGCATATCAATGACCCTCGTCACAACCTCTTTCATCTCCTCAATTGCCTCATAAGAACAGCGTGTAAGGTTTTCGTTGAGCTTAGGGAAAAGTCATAGGGAGCAAGCTCTGGATTATATGAAGGATGAGGAATTATCTTGAATCTCATCTTGGTCAAATAGTCTGTGATCTTCTCTGAGCATCTGTGGAATAAACTTTACGCAAGTCTTTAGCATCTTCTCACGAATAATTGTGTGTACAGTTTTCACACAGACATCAAACTGTGCACTTATTGTCTCTATAGACACACAGAGTTCTTTATCCATGAAATTCTTTATTTGGCCAATCAACTCTGGTGTTCTGACTTCCTTACTCCTCCTACATCTCTCATCATCTCCCGCAGACTCGCTGCCTTCATTGAATATCTTATGCAATACAAAAACTGATGCTTGTTCATGGAAACGAGTCCAAAAGCAGTCTGAACCATTCAATACCTTTTTGTGTCATTTTTCAAAGTTTAAAATAGAATTTTAATCCTTCCTTCTTAAGTGTTCTCGCGTCCAGATCTCATTTTTTAAGTTCACCTGCTGTTACGATCAGGCTTTAGTAGGATGTATTCCGATTTCTGCTGTAATGAAAATTGAAATGTTTTGAAGGAGAAAAAAGAAAATAGAGATATAAAGTAATAAAAAAACAAATGAAAGAATAAATGAAGATGGCGGTTAAAAGAGAAATTAAAATTAAAAAAATGAAGAAAAAAAGTAAATAAATAAGAAACAGAAATAATGAAATAAAAACAAAGGAAGCAAGCAATGATTTAGAAGAAACGTTGAAAGAAAAGGCGATGAACGAATAAGAAAAAAATGGTTGGTTGTTTTTGTTTTACGGCATATCAACCCTTTTCAGGTTATTTAATGCCGAATCCAAAGATTTTGAAGACAATATTTTTAATAGAATATATTTGTTGTTTTTTTTCAAGTCGGTTTCTATTTAAACCATAGTTAGGGCCCTAACAGGTACTACCACTCCCGGTCAGAGTGAACCTGGGAGCAATGGCAATTAAAGGGTGGCTCCACACTCCCCTAAGCTCGCAAGCTGGGGCCTAACCACTGGATATAGTTTAAGGTAATATCCAGGAGCAAGAAGAAAATGGGAAAGACATAAATTTATTAAAGACAAAGAAAAAAGAAAGAAAGAAATAAATATATAGGAAGAAATAACAAAGCAAAGTGAAACAGAAAGAAAGAAAAAATAATATGAAATGAAAAATGAAATGTTTACAAAGAGAAAAAGAAACAATGAGAATGAAGGGGAAGAAAATAAGAAAGAAAAAGGCAAATGAAGAAATGTAGAATAAAAGTAAATGAATAAATCAGACAAAATGTTGCAGACAAAAAAGTAATGAATAAATCAGACAAAATGTTGCAGACAAAAAAGTAAATGAATAAATCAGAAAAATGTTGCAAACAAAAAAGTAAATGAATAAATCAGAAAAATGTTGCAGACAAAAAAGTAAATGAATAAATCAGAAAAATGTTGCAAACAAAAAAGTAAATGAATAAATCAGAAAAATGTTGCAAACAAAAAAGTAAATGAATAAATCAGAAAAATGTTACAGACAAAAAAGTAAATGAATAAATCAGAAAAATGTTGCAGACAAAAAAAAATAATGAATAAATCAGACAAAATGTTGCAGACAAAAAAGTAATGAATAAATCAGAAAAATGTTGCAGACAAAAAAGTAAATGAATAAATCAGAAAAATGTTGCAAACAAAAAAGTAATGAATAAATCAGAAAAATGTTGCAGACAAAAAAGTGAATGAATAAATCAGAAAAATGTTGCAGACAAAAAAGTAAATGAATAAATCAGAAAAATGTTGCAAACAAAAAAGTAATGAATAAATCAGAAAAATGTTGCAGACAAAAAAGTAAATGAATAAATCAGAAAAATGTTACAGACAAAAAAGTAAATGAATAAATCAGAAAAATGTTGCAGACAAAAAAATAATGAATAAATCAGACAAAATGTTGCAGACAAAAAAGTAAATGAATAAATCAGAAAAATGTTGCAGACAAAAAAGTAAATGAATAAATCAGAAAAATGTTGCAAACAAAAAAGTAAATGAATAAATCAGAAAAATGTTGCAAACAAAAAAGTAAATGAATAAATCAGAAAAATGTTGCAGACAAAAAGGTAAATAAATAAATCAGAAAAATGTTGCAGACAAAAAAGTAAATGAATAAATCAGAAAAATGTTGCAGACAAAAAAGTAAATGAATAAATCAGAAAAATGTTACAGACAAAAAAGTAAATGAATAAATCAGAAAAATGTTGCAGACAAAAAAGTAATGAATAAATCAGAAAATGTTGCAGACAAAAAAGTAAATGAATAAATCAGAAAAATGTTACAGACAAAAAAGTAAATGAATAAATCAGAAAAATGTTGCAGACAAAAAGTAAATGAATAAATCAGAAAAATGTTGCAGACAAAAAAGTAAATGAATAAATCAGAAAAATGTTGCAGACAAAAAAGTAATGAATAAATTAGAAAAATGTTGCAGACAAAAAAGTAATGAATAAATCAGAAAATGTTGCAGACAAAAAAGTAAATGAATAAATCAGAAAAATGTTGCAGACAAAAAATTAAATGAATAAATCAGAAAAATGTTGCAAACAAAAAAGTAATGAATAAATCAGAAAAATGTTGCAGACAAAAAAATAATGAATAAATCAGACAAAATGTTGCAGACAAAAAAGATAAAACAGAAATAAAGAATGAAATAGAAATAAAGATTTGAAAAAAAAGATTGGAAAAAAGATACTAAAAGAAAAACAAATGAATGAAGAAGAAATGTAAGGACAAAAAACAAAAAGGAATACATTTATTTATTAAAGACAAAGAAATAAAGAGAGAAAGAAAAAAAAGGAAGTAGAAGAAATAACAAACTGAAAATAAAACTAATACAATAAAGAAAATGAAAAACCTATAAATAAACAAATAAACAAAAGGATAATAAATAAGAAGGAAAAAATATATAAAGAAATAAATACACGCATCGACAAGTATTTCAATGGTAAGTGCTCTGACGAACTGCAAACCCTTGTAACCACTCGATAAAATACCTCCGACAAGCAGCAAAATTCCACCCCTACACAGATGTAAAACAACCTTCTGCTCTAATATTTTCTTCCATAGCACTGCTAGACTTCGCAGTTCTCTTCATATTTCTGCTTCCCTGACTATACTGACATGCAGAAGTTCAAGTGTAATGTTAACAGACTACTTGCTGCTCAACTCCCTACCTCCTACCCCTAAAAATTATATCCCGGATTTTAACCCCTACATCAAAGTGGCAATGTGTTTTGTTTGGGGTGAAAATGCAATAAAAACACGAAATAGGATATGTGAGGAATTAATGAAAAGTAAAGGACAAAGAACAGAAATTAAAAACAATGAAAAACAACAAAAGAAAATAAGAAAGAAAGAAAAAAAAAAGATGAAAGAAAAAATGTGAAATAAAATAGCAAGAACGAATGAAGGCCAATATTTTTTTTTTTTTTAAATCAAGATGATCTGAATGAACGAACGAAATGTCGGTTAATGGTGTCGTTTAATACCAATTAAAACCTTCAAATATGCTGAGAGGTGTTTATATTCAGCGGGCGCCTACCGTACTGCGATTGTAAAGAAGCACGTTTCAACAATACGATGACTAGAAAAATATTAGCTAAATCTATTTACTGACTCTCGAGTCAGACGAGGTAAATAAACCAAACCTCGTATATAACTGGACATAGGAAAAACAAGTATGCAATAATTGTGATTGTCCCTTCTACCACGTAATGCCGCCAATCGCACGTGCTATGCCGTAGTAATAGTAGTAGCAATAGTGCTTATATATATATATATATATATATATATATATATATATATAGTGGAAATGGTAATTAATAAAAACTGAAGAAAGTGCTCAATACTGTTGTAGAGCAAATATGCGTTTTACTTTTTATTACCGTATCTTTCTGTTAAGTTACATTATCGTTTCAGCTACTCGGCCGTTTTTTTTTTTGGCCGTCTGTAGCTTCCTCAGACTTTTACAGAAATGTTCGCTATTTTGGGATGAAAGAGTGAATGAGTGAATGAGGTCAGGCTATGATTCGGTTTATTTATTTTTAGTTTTTATTTTGTTGTTAATTGTTTTGAGAGGTTCAGCTAGCGGTCGCGGCCACGGGTACACATCCGCGCACGTACACAAATATATACTTAAAAGAAACGGTCACATGTACAGATACATCCCCGCCCTGGCGTGCAAATATGCAAATCATAGCCCCCCCCTCCTCCAAACATAAGCGAACACCCAACAGTTCAATACATACTTACCAAGAAATCATCCCACCAACGAGACGCTAAAAACTTTAACATTAAGACTAGAATTTTAAAGTAACCCCCTCCTCCTCCTCCTCCTCTCATCCCCACAAATTCCCCTTCCGCTCATGTATCTCTATGCCCTCAGCCACACCAGAAATGAACTTCCCAAACCCTCCCCCACAAGCTCCTTAAACCCCAAAACTAAAACATTATCGACATACCAAGCGCCCCCTCCCACCTTCCCCCCTTGTTCCCTTCCTCTCTTCCCCCCTCCTCGCACCCCCCGACCTCATTCACTCTTTCACTCTTTCATCCCAAAATAGAATTAAAGGAATAAATTAGAAGATGGTCAACATCATGAATTTTGGAATATAACTTTTGGTCATTTATTCTCTATATTGCTCTGTAATTACATTAAGCGTCTTATATAAAGATTGACATATAATTAGAAAATATATTTCTACAGAAATATATACATATAAATATAAATATACATATTTACATTAGAAAATGTCATTATGAAAATTCTGTTTTATATCAGCTATATTACTTCCTGTGTCCATCCCTCCTTTCTTACAATTAATTAAAGAATACATTATACTAGCAATGGGGCGGCTTTGCCCGGTCGTAAATTACGCTTAAATATGATATTTTAATTTGTTCAAATTTCGTATATATTATTAGCGAGGGGCTTTGCCGGGGCGAAAAATACGCTTAAATATGATATTCTAATTTATCGAGATATCGTATATATTATTATACAGTCGTTATTTCAAAAGTAAAAAAAAAAGTATTTGGGTGCCATCAGCTAGAATTGAAACCGAAAACAAAACTTCAAGATTCAACGCTGGTAACGTTACCACTGTACCAACGTGACACGCATACGAAGTTATTAAAATTAAAAATAAAAAAAAAAACTAAGATGAATGTAAAATATATAACGATATTTTCAATTTCGACCCATTTTTGACCCCTTAAAAAATATTTTGACAGACTAGAGACTCATAAAAAAAACGGTCCATAAAAAATCCAATCATTTAAGGCCCTTAGCGCCGCTCTGCGAGTTTCAGTTTCGGAGAGATAGAGTTTGAAACCTATTTTTAGGATTTACGATTGTCTGTACAAAACATGACTAAGAACACTGCCAGACACATAAATTACCTTTGTGCTAAATTTGCAATAGATAGGCTCAACCGGTTCGGAAGCTATGAGGAAGGAACTCTCTCTCACACACACTATCACTAATTTCCCCCACTCTTTATCTGTGCCTAAACCTAAACGTAGATTCCATGAACAAAGTTCCCTTCTTAGAACTGCACGCCTATGGAATTGTCTTCCGTTTTCCTGCTTTCCAGCTGACTACAATATGGTTGTCTTCAAGTCTAACGTAAATAAGTTCTTGATGAGCCGTTCCATAAAAGTTAACAAATTTACTGAATTTCCATTATTAACGATTACTATATTGTCCAATTTCTACTGTGCACTCTTTAACCCTTATTCCCGAGTGGCCTCTTGGCCTTGATAAGCGGTGATGCCTATGTAAAAAAAATGACTTTATATATATATATATATATATATATATATATATATATATATAATGTTCAAACACGTCATTTATATATATATATATTCCTCCCTCCCAACTACGTCTCTTGTTTTGAGTCAGAGATTGGCTCATTATTCAAAGGTGTTACTAACGCGTTTGGAAGTGCGAATATAAAGATAGGCTAACGCAGTTATTGTCGACAAACGTTGATTCGCCAATAAACACGCAATGTCGTTAATTTCCCCAGCCAGTCTTCGATGCCGACTTAATAAATATTGCAGGAAACCTTAATTCCTTAATTACGTTACAAGCCTCCCCAAACGGCTGTGGCACTATTTTCGAAAACTTTCTTTCCATTTCTGTTCTGCGTTGGCGATGGAAATTTCCTTGAAAATAGTGAATAACAACTTGTGCTAATTTAATTGAACGAAATTCGAAATGTTCTGACTGAAAAATAATGCACGCATGCGCACAAGAATATGTGTGCGTGCGTGATATTCGAATATGGATCTTAAACAATTAAACAAATCTGTTCAACTTGAATACTGGTATAGTAAGAATTTAAAATGAAAAAAAAAACATACAGATATAATAAAGTGTAGAATTGGTTGGAGGGGCTATTGTTTTACTTTTACTCAATCTAATCAAAAGCACTTGGAACGTAAAGAACGAAAAATTAACTTCAAATCGAGAAGGCAAAAAGAAAAATCCGCACAATGGAAAATTGTTATTTAAATGAACATGAATGACATGCAAATACAACAGAAACACAACGCACTAGTTAATATTTAGTAGCATTGCCCTTCTGCAATGTGACAGCCTGCAATCTTTTGGGCATTCCTTTAACTAGTTTGCAGCAATACTCCGGCGAAAGGGCATCCACCTTCTCTTTAATTGTTGTCCAAATTTCTTTCAGGTTTAAAACTTTATCATCGCATAGCTGTTGCTTGACAGTATTGAATTCTGGAATATCATGTTCTTAAAGGAACCCCTTGACATTTCCAGCTGTGTGAATGGGAGCATTATCTTACATGAAGATGGGATTATTACGGTTGAAAATGCTGTCAACATATTAATGTACTTGATCGAATTAATTCGACCTTGGAAACAAACTATAGGCCCTGGACCATTGGCATAAATAACACCAGGCAGCGCAACTGAACCCCCACCATCTTGCAGCGTTGAAACTGTGCACCTAAGACTAAATTCTTCGTCCTTCCTTCGACGGACGTACTGTCTATTATCACTGCCTATCCTATTGAACTTGCTTTCGTCGTAAAAAATTATATTTGACGAATACTTTTTTTTTGAAGAGTCATGATCTACATTGCATCTGAAGAAGTTTAGACGGCGCTTTCTGTTCTTTACAGACATCATTGGTTTGTGTCTTGCAACACAGCCTCACAAATAAAAGTTCTTCAATCTGTTCTTTATTGTAGAAAGGAAGCACCATTTTAACAAGATTACACTATTGTTTGATTTGAAGAGCCGTCTCAAATCTGTTTCTGAGGCTGCGGATCTTAATAGCATTGTCTTCCCTGTAAGAAGTAACTCTAGGACGACCAGATTTAATGGCATCACGAACACTGCTGGTGTTTTTGGTGCTTTTGCACAGTCATTCGTACCGGTTTCTCATCACATTTCAATCTACCGCCGCTTTCTCGATTGGATAAACCAGAAAGGTGTCTATTAAGAGCTCCTGACGATCACTAAGAGAAAGTCGAGGCATATGGACTAAATGTTACGTTGTATAACCTGAATCAACAACAATTACGATTAGAGATGCTTTGTTGCCTAAAAAGTTGATATTTTAAGGTGATTTTAAACTCATTTGTTGATGCGGATTTTCTATTTGCTTTCTCGGTTTCAATTTATTTTTTTAATTGACGTGAACACTAGGATATTTCAATTAAAAGTCAAATATAAACAACTAAGATTATAAAGGAATAAAATGTGAATAAAATGAGGTATAGGTTGCTTAAACACTTACAATCAATTTAGCTTAAATTGGGGTCTTTTGAAAAATAACAAGCGCGGACTTTCTTTTTGGCGCCAATGTATATACACATTCAATATATATATATATATATATATATGTGTGTGTGTGTGTGTGTGTGTGTGTGTGTATGTTTTGTAATTGTTATTAGTTTTTTTTTTCATTTCTCTTTTTTTTCTTTTCTTTTTGTTTTAATTTCATATTATCACTTTAAATCGTACAAAGTTTCTGTACACATTGGTACCCGCCTTATTGAGTGGTTAGAAAATAAAAGAGGTTGAAATATAAAATTATTAGGTTCATTTTCTAAAGATTAAGTATTTCTACCGTTACTATACAAGTAATACGTTATTTTGTTCACTCAGCTGTTTCTGTTGTACTTTATGGCTTTACGTTTTTTTTTTTTAATTCTCTCGGGTCAATGTCTGTTAAGACTTTGCACAGTAACCTGACTACAAAGCCATGTGTTCCGCCTCAACTGGGATACAGTTTGATTTTATTGTTGGTTGGTTGTTTTTGTTTTACGGCATATCAACCCTTTTAAGGTTATTTAATGCCGAATCCAGTGATTTTGAAGAACAAAATTTTAATAGAATAAATTTGTTTTGTTTTTTTTTAAGTCGGTTTCTATTTAACCCATAATTGGGACCCTAACAAGTACTACTACTCCGGGTCACATGGGAGCAATGGCAATTAAAGAATGGGTCCACACTCCCCATCGGCCTCACCATCGGATATAGTTTAAGGTCATATTCAGGACCAAGAATAGAATGAAAAGATATTAATTTTTTTATTTGGATTCGAAGATACACTAAAGTGTAGCATATTGGAAAACACGGTAATATTTTATTTTTACAAGGGAGTTTCCATTATCAAGGCCAAAGGCCACATGAGGATAAGGGTTAATGGGCGTACGGTGATCACTGAGACATCAGTATAATAATCGTAAGTGGTGGTAATTGAGTAGAATGTGATTATTCAAGGGGGCGGCTCAACAAAAACTTGTATACATTAGGCTTGAAGATGACATTTTGTAGTTAGCTGGAAAGCAGAATAGCGGAACAGGGTTCCACAAGGGGGAAGTTGTAGGACAGAAGCTTTATTCATATAATTTACGTTTAGATTTAGGCACAAATAGAGAGTACAGGAAATTGTTGGTAATGGTTGTAGCTTTTTTACATAGGCAGCACCACTTATCAAGGCCAAGAGGCCAGTCGAGAATAAGGGTTAAAGGGTGTACAGTAGAAAATTAGACAATAAAGTAATCTTTAGTAATAGAAATTCGGTAAATTTGTTAACTCAAGTGGAACAGCTCATCAAAAACTTGTTGACGTAAGACTTGAAGACAACCATATTGTAGTCAGCTGGAAAGCAGGAAAACGGAAGACAATTCCATAGGCGTGCAATTCTAAGAA
>NC_136496.1:6672728-6705228 GCF_053919585.1 Euprymna scolopes | reverse complement strand
GAAAGGTCAAGGAGGATGGAAAGGCCGAGGAGAGAGTGCTGGCCAGATCTCCGCTGGACAAGCGCGAAGAGAACTGGGATCGTGGGGAGGCTTAGTGCCACTCAAATTCCAGTATAAACCAATGGCCACTACCAGCGAGAAATCAATGGTATGAGGCTGTTGCGATGACGCAAATTTATTTGCAAATGCTATCGAATGAGGTAGAGAGAGCTGAACGTCTGGGGAGACTAGTTGTCACTCAGCTTCCAGAGAACACCACAGGTCTCCAAACCGATCGTCTGTTGACTTGTGTGAAAGCTCCATTTGAGCCAATAATAATAATATAATAATATTATTATTATTATTATTATTATTATTATTATTATTATTATTATTATTATTTTAATTATAATATAAACAAAATTTTAAAAAATGCGAAAATGAAAGAGGTGGTGAGACACTACAGGTTATTTTCAAAGAAGACTCTTTGATGATGGCCTGTGTGAAAACTCCCAGTGAATAGTAGTAGTAGTAGTAGTAGTAGTAGTAGTAGTAGTAGTAGTAGTAGTACCTATACACTAGCATAATAAATTTTAAAAGTTTTTCGCTAGTCTGTCAGCTTCAGATTGAAAATACTTTTTAATGAATGGATGTATCTTATTTCATACGGCATAATCACGTTGACGCACCTGTTCCTGCTGGATCACCAAAGTTAAGCAACGTTGAACTTGGTCAGTACTAAATGACTGACCCTTTGGGACTTCCAGATGCTGCATGTGCTATCTGCTTACCTCGGCATTGTTTTCAGTCTTCCTGGACTTCTTGCCACTCGACCCAAACAGTGCCTATTCAACAAGGATGTGGTTGGGGATTGCGCGACCCTTCCCTCACAATTACACGCGAAGCGGTCCCTACAGGAAGTATACTTCCTCCTTCGAGACTGAATCTTTAGATAGGTCCAGTCACTTCTGTAAAAAAGTCACATCAGTCATGCTTAAATATGAAAAAATACATCTTTTAAAAATTACATCTTTTAAATAAATACATCTTTTAAAAATACATCTTTTAAATAAATACATCTTTTAAAAATACATCTTTTAAAAAATACATCTTTTAGATGAATACATCTTTTAAAAAATACATCTTTTAACTAAATACATCTTTTAAAAAATACATCTTTTAAATAATTACATCTTTTGAATCAATACATCTTTTAAATAAATACATCTTTTAAAAAATACATCTTTTAAATAAATACATCTTTTAAAAAATACATCTTTTAAACCAATACATCTTTTACAAAATACATCTTTTAAATAAATACATCTTTTAAAAAATACATCTTTTCAAAACTACATCTTTTAAAAAAAATCATCTTTTAAAAATACATCTTCTAAATAAATACATCTTTTGAATAAATACATCTTTTAAATAAATACATCTTTTAAAAAATACATCTTTTAAATAAATACATCTTTTAAAAAATACGTCTTTTAAATAAATACATCTTTAAAAAATGCATCTTTTAAATAAATACACCTTTTAAATAAATATATCTTTTAAAAAATACATCTTGTAAATAAATACATTTATAAAAATATATCTTTTAAAAAATACAACGTTAAAAAATGCATCTTTTAAATAAATACATCTTTTAAAAAATACATCTTTAAAAAAATACATCTTTTAAATAAATACATCTTTTAAATAATAAATACATCTTTTAAATACATATTTTAAAAATACATCTTTTAAAAATACATCGTTTAAAAAATACTTCTTTTAAAAAATACATCTTTTAAATAAATACATCTTTTAAAAAATACATCTTGTTAAAAAATGCATCTTTTAAATAAATACATCTTTTCAATAAATACATCTTTTAAATAAATACATTTTTTGAAAAATACATCTTTTAAAAAATACATCTTTTAAAAAATACATTTTTAAATAAATACATCTTTTAAATAAATAAATTTTAAAAAATACATAATTTAAATAAATACATCTTTTAAAAATGTATCTTTTAAAAATACATCTTGTAAATAAATACATCTTTTTAAAAAATACATCTTTAAAAAAATACATCTTTTTAATAAATACATCTTTTAAATAAATACATCTTTTAAAAAATGCATCTTTTAAAAAATACATCTTTTAAATAAATACATCTTTTAAAAAATACATCTTTTAAAAAATACATCTTTTAAATAAATACATCTTTTAAAAATACATCTTTTAAAAAATACATCTTTTAAAAAATACATCTTTTAAATAAATACATCTTTTAAATAAATTTAAAAAAATACATAATTTAAATAAATACATCTTTTAAAAATGTATCTTTTAAAAATACATCTTTTAAATAAATACATCTTTTAAAAAATACATCTTTAAAAAAAATACATCTTTTAAATAAATAATTTTATAAAATAAATACATCTTTTAAACTTCAATCCGTTCGTGGCTCTGTCATGCTTGAGTTTCAGATCACATTTCAATTGGTCTGTCACGCTTATGTTTGAAATGGTCTTCTCATCACTATGCGCGCAAACTGGATAAGCACATCTAAAGATTGATCAGTTTGCTTGTTTTTAATTTGGAGATTTTCGCAGAAACGTGTTCATCCATCAAAAATGGTTAACGACGACATTCCTTAAATTCTTCCTTATCTTGTTCGATTATCGTGTTTTATGTTTTCTTTGTTTGTTTTTGTGTGTTTGTTTGTTTTTTGTTTGTTACAATTTATTTCTTAATGATCAAAGGAAATAGAATATTTCAAAATCAATCCAAGCTAACCTTTCTAGTTTCTTTCTAACCCCCAAGGGCGTCAATATGGAAAGCTGAAATTGAGAGCGTCGCTTGGCGGAAGAACGAAAAACAATGCAAACTACTACTACTTCTAACATTACCAATATTACTACTACTACTACTAATACTACTTCAATAATAATAATAATAATAATAATAATAATAGTAATTGAATTGAAAGCCATGTTTAATTTCAGAAAAGTTTCGATAAGTAGCAAATCTGTATGCCTTGGAAATGAAAAAGAGTTTTCGGTGGATAGGTGATCTGTATAAGTCTTTTTTTATTGCAATTTCACCCCAGACAAGGCACATTGCCACTTTGCTGTAGGGGGCTACTATCAGGGACATAAGCTACAGGACTACTATGTGGGAAGCTAGGCAGCAAGATGTCGGTTCACGTTACACTTGAACTTCTGCATGTCAGTACAGTTGGGGAAGCAGGAACTCGAAAGGGAATTCCAAAGTCCATCGGTTCTGGGGAAGAAACTACTGGAGTAGAAGACTTTCTTACATCTAGGGATCTCAACTGTGAAGGGGTGGGATTTTGTTGCTTGTTGGGTTTGTCGGGGTATTTACGTCGAGGGCGCACAAGTGCTTGCAGTTCGTCAGAGCATTCACCATTAAAATACTTGTAGATAAATACTTGTGACCTTTAGAACAATAGCAAAAAGCCAATATAAAGGTCTCAAATGATGATGTAATTTCTTGTTGAATTATACAAAAGTTTGAAAATATGCAAGCAAAAAATCAAACACAAAATGGAACAAAAAAAAAGAGAAAGACAAGTGCTTCAAGAAGAAAATGCGTAGTCAAATCAGTAGTAATCTACCGGAGGCAGTGGACCAGTAAATAAACTGGCGATTGTTATCAAAATGAAACTTGAAGGTTGCGACAGAATCCCTAATATGTGCTGCACAGGAGCAAGCACCCAGGATGAATTATGTGAAGTATCACATATATCTTTATGTCGACTATGTGGACATAAAGGTGAGAATGTACAATATCTTGTCACTAACTGTGAGAAGTTAGCTCAAAACGAGTACAAGAGGCGTCATGACATTATTGCAAGAAAGGTCCATTGAGATATATATATATATATATATATATATATATATATATATATATATATATATATATATATAAGCAAATAGTGTTGGAATGCAGTTAAAATGGGGTGATGGAGATTGTTAATGTGGAATTATTGTCTGATATGAATATTCAATGTGATAATGTGACTGAAGCAAAGAGACCAGGTTTAGTCTTGTTATAAAAAAGGAACACAAGACAATAATCATTGACATAGCAAAAACCAATCCATGTGAATATGGAGGAAATGGAAAAACAGAAGGTCGAAAATTACGGAAACTTGAAGATAAAAAAAATGTGGAAGTTGAAGAAGGTAGAATTTTTACCTCTTGGGAAGCGTGACAAAAAGATATGACAAGTGATTTTAGAAAATTTGAATCCATTGCAATGTTGATGTGCTTCAGAAGACTGTCTTGTTCGGCACTGCCTGAATCTTGCAAACGACTGGAGGTTTGAGAAAAGATGCTGGTAGCCTGTGGTTAAAAAAATGTTAAATTCGACATACTGCCGCAAAAAATTGCTACTCCCTATTTCGATGCTGTTAAAAAATCAACTCCAAATCTCACACTACTGTCAAAATTTAACCATAGAACACGACGTACTACTGACAACACTTACTACCTTTACATCCAAATCCAAAATAAACCCTGTCTCTAAAATGTCAGGGCTTTTTATCCAACCAAAAGCAGCTCATTCATATATGGTGACAATATCACAAGCATATAAAGAGAAAAGGCAGCCATTTTTTTCTTTTTTCTTCGTTCTTATTGTCCATACGGAACACTACAGATTGCATACAAAAGGGTTTGTACTATTTTTTAAGTTTTTAATTAGAAAAGAACAACTTATTTTGCCTTGGGTAGCATTTTACACTACAGAGCCTATGGTCATTTATTATGATTCGTTAACCAGCATTAAATTGGCAATAAAAAAGCCAGACACAAAATTTCATGACAGAAATCATAATTAAAGTAGTCCTAGAAAGCGGAAATCATAAGAGAGGACATGGACGTACAAGCAAATAAACTCATCGAAGCTAAGAAAACCAGATGTCATAATAGATTGCAATAAGGAAAAGCACTGCCAAATCGTATATTTCGTCATTCCAGCAGACCACGGGGTGAATATCAAGAGAATTGAGAAGCAGAGCAAATGTCCGAAATTGGCAAGAGAGCTGAAAAGAGTTAAGATACCATCAATAATTGTAGTAGCATTAGGAAGAGTCATGAGAAAAAGTATAGGAGAAATTGGAATTAAAGAGATGTCTAAGATACAATAGATAAAATGAAAACGGATAAAAAAAAATGAAGGAAAAATCTTGACTGCGGAAACTAATACACATTGGCTACAGACTGCAACTGACCGCAAAAAAACTGCAACAGAAGTAAAATAAAAAGACAGAGGGGCACCACACACACACACACACACACACACACACACACACACACACACACATATATATATATATATATATATATATATAGAGAGAGAGAGAGAGAGAGAGAGAGAATGAGAAAAACAGCAAGAAGTACAAGAATTATATGAATAAAAAAGAAAAAGAAGCTATAAAAGCTGAAGAAAAAATAGCAGAAAAGAAAAATAAGAAGGTGAAGTAAAGGAAGTAAAGGAAAAGAAGAAGTAAAAAAGAAGCACAAGAAGATAGAGTAAACGAGGAAAAAGAAGGAAAATAAGCAGAAAAATTAAAAGCAGATGAAGAAGAAGAAGAAGTCTCGAAAGTTTTTGGTATTGTTGCGTTCACCAACAACGTTTGCATTAAACACTTAAAGAACAATGAGTTTGTCTTCTTGGGGAATTTTCCGCAAAAGTCTTCGTGATGGCTGATGAAAGGAAGTCTTCATTTCCTCTATTTAAGAAATGGTGACCTGTGTAATGGACACTGGTCGGCCATGGTCGTATAATTTCCTTTTTCTTGGGGGACATGAATTCACACAATACATGCATACAAGCGTACATATTAGATGACAGATAGATTAGACTGCAATCAATAAAACGATAACCTATATATGTGTGTGTGTGTGTGTGTGTGTGTGTGTGTGTGTGTGTGTGTGTGTGTGTGTGTAAAAAAAAGAAACGAAAAGTATAAAAGTTAATAACTTTTCTTTATTCGTTTTCTATTGAGGAAGGAATAGAAAATATTATCATAAAAAATCTTTTTTTTAACTTTTTTCTTGCAAGTACATCAGTTTCGACTGATCGTTCAGTCTTCATCAGTGTAGTGAAAGTGATGCGCATGCACGTTAAAAGGGGAAAAGAAGATGAAGGAAGAGAATGTATAGACAATGATATATATATATATATATATGTGTGTGTGTGTGTGTGTGTGTGTATGTGTGTGTGGGTGTGTGTAGAGAGAGATACATAGATAGATATATTGATATGTATGCATTTACAGAGTATTTAAAGCAATTCCACGTT
Organism: Euprymna scolopes; assembly: GCF_053919585.1. NCBI lineage: Eukaryota > Metazoa > Mollusca > Cephalopoda > Sepiida > Sepiolidae > Euprymna > Euprymna scolopes. The sequence goes on along the minus strand of NC_136496.1, from coordinate 6,698,916 downwards.
AGTTGAAAACACTAATCCTCACGTAAGCAAAAACCTTCATATATGCAAACGATAAAACAAGGCTGTCTTTCAATAGAATAATCAGACCGTGAATTCAAACAAACGTTTTATGTAGACAAACATGTAGAACTAATTGAGATTATCACAAGAAATCGAACTACAGTGAAACATCTAGATATGTTAATTTTATTAAAGTGACTTGTAAATCAGTAATAATTATGTTACTATCTTTTTGACATAATCTGATAATTTGGCATGTAAGTAATAAGAGTTGATAGAAATGTGTTACATCTCAACATTTTGCAAATTTTTCATCGACGTAAGACAATGGATGTCAATCTGCAATGAGATTTAATGATGGAATGAATCAGTAAATAGTATGATTGGTGGGATTTGGTTATAGAATTAAAAAGGTTTTGGCAGATTATATGGATACACTAGAAATATAGTTCATAAAATACTTTTTTGTATTTCATGATGAAATTGAATGTCTGAATTTGTTTTTATTGTTATCAAAGTTATTCGAACTTCTAATCATATCTTTATTATTATTTTTGTTTATTAATATTGATTGTTTACCTCTCTCTCTCTCTTTCTCTCTCTTTCTCTCTCTCTATATATATAAATATACATCTCTATATAATCATATATACATCTATATATATATACATCTATATATAAACATATATATATATACACACACACATACACATATATATATATATATAATAAATTCCACATCTAAACAACGTCGCAGCCCACAAGAGCCATGACAGTCAAAGAACCGGAAATCCAAGACTCGAGTTCCGCCCTTATTTGGGCTCATCAGTTAGACACATCCGAACTCAGGATTTGAAACCCGAGCCTCTTGCATGCAAGGCAAACACTCTACCAACTGAGCAAACGCCCTGCACACAAGAATTTCTATTAACCAATACAGATCAAGCAAACTGCGCTGAAATCAGACTGTGAAATGAACCTACTTCGTCTCGACAAGGGACGCGGTCATCCAACCAGCTAATACCCCCAAGCCGATGTCTCACAAGTAGGAGTTTTGACTCGAAAGGACGATGCCATCCAGCAATGCTAACCAAGCGAGCAACTTATGAAAGGATTTTCAGAATGTGAGAGATTGTATATAATAAATTCCACAGCCAAACAACGTCGCAGCCCACAAGAGCCATGACAGTCATATACAGAATATGTGTAGGTTAATTACCATAAATGCACTCCAATCTATGGTCCCTCGCCGTAAAACGTTCACAACAAATACTCGCCTAGCTAAAACAACCGCTTAATAACAACTGAAAATATTTTCATAAAAGATATATAAAATAATATATATATATATATATATATATATATATATATATATAGTTAGTTAGTTAGATAGACAGACCAACAAAGAGATAGTTAAATATGAAGACAGATAAGTATATAGATAATCGGAGAGAAAGATAGATCCATAGAAAGTAAAACAAATATACAGATAGACAGAGATGATTAAACAGATAGATGAATAGATAGATAATTAAACAGACAGATAGACAGATAGATCGATAGATAGATAGATAGATGATAGATAGATAGATGGATAGATAGATTGCTACTTCTTTACAAAAGCTTGTCATCTCTTCAGCTTGATGTCATACGTTCATGTGCATGTAGATAGCTCTTCAACTCAGTACCTGACGGTATTCCAATTATAGTACTCAAAAAACTTCAACCTGAACTAGCGCCCATACTTACAAAAATAGTTTCCCATCTCCCTGGAAAATTTCATCAGTATGCCCTGTATTTAAGAATTCAGGTGATCGCTCATCACCCTCTCAGTACAGGCCAATAAGTCTCCTGTGCGTCATGAGTAAGTTGCTAGAATCTGTGTTAAATACAGAAGTAATAAACCATCTCAACAAAAATAACCTTCTTAGTGACACTCAATATGGTTTCCGTTCTGCTAGATTTACAGCAGATGTGCTTACAGTTATATCGCATAGGATTAGCAAATCTCTCGACGGTGGCAATCTTTCTAGGGCAATTGCTCTTGACATATCTAAAGCCTTTGATAGGGTATGGCATAAAGGTTTACTTCATAAGATCGCTAGCTATGGTATAGCTGGAAAAGTCTTCTTGATTATTAAATCATTTCTTTCTGATAGGTTCATAAGAGTAGTAGTTGAGGGGCAAAAATCAGAAGCTCACAGTAGTAATGCCGGTGTCCCTCAGGGGTCCATCCTGGGCCCAACTCTTTTCCTGATCTACATTAATGATCTTCCAAATCACATCCTTACATCATTTGTAGACATTTATGCTGATGACACTAGGATTTATGGTAGCACATCTAAGACAGTAAACGACCAAGTTCTCTCCAATTCTCTCTCCTCTGATCTTGAGCACGTAGTACAATGGGGAAAGGAGTGGCTGGTTACTTTTAATGCATCTAAAACCAAGCTTCTCTCTTTACATCATCAACATTCTGATCCACATCTGGCATCAATTGAAATGAATGGCTCTCGTCTTCAGGAGGCCTCAAGTTTTGACAAGCTTCTGGGCTTGACCATTACTCCTGATCTTAAATGGAACACGTACATCAAATCTGTTGCCAAGACCGTGGGGTCTGCGTTCGCGCCTGTACTCCATGGGAATATGGCACAAACTTTAACAAAGACTTTTCATATTTATCTGCGTAAGTACACTTTGATAATTATGTTTCAGTTTGAAGAAATATGGTATAATAAAATTATTGGTGTTCGTTCGCGCCTGATCTCCAGAGAATGAAAATATGTCACAAAGTTTAACAAGGTTTTTTAAAAGGGGTAAGGGTCCACAATAACACCTTAACTTTAATCTTAATTCACATTAGCTTTTATTTATTTTTTTGAGTTGAATCATATTGTGTCGAATAAATTCACCTCATAAATTCACGTTCTTATTAAAGTGAAAGCCAAAACAAAAGTCGAACTTTAGACAATTCTCGACACAAATTTTGCATAACTCTGTTTTTTCCTTCTCCACTTGCACGTGGCACTTTTTCGAAAATAGATAAATACATAAATAATATAAAATAAGAACGTCACTTGTTATCGTGTCAAAAGAAGGAAAAATCCTGCTCATGTGATTACGAGTCTTTTTAAAAAAAATTTACATAACCTTTTCATTTTTATTTATATATCTGTTGAAGCTTTTTTGTCAGTGTACTAGAAGGAATTGAGTTGATTACAACCCTTTCTGCGTGTTCTTTACATTACAATAGTACAACCCTGAATCCGATGGCGCAATACTACACCGTTCAATACTGTAAAACTGAAACGAAGCTGTTCTGCTTGAAAAGGGCGCCATTTTCTTATTCATATTCATATCGATTCTTTGCTTTAAAAAAACTAAAGTAATTACGTGTTTACTTTTTAATATCCATTTTGCTGTTTCGGATTATTTTACTAAAGTAAATAAAGCTTCATTATTTTTCAAAACTGTTTTTGTTTCTTTGTTTTTCGATATTTCGTCGATATTATTTAGTAAGAAGGAGAAAAGCCAACAAACGACTACCCCAAAAAATAAATATACAAGAAATAAATGTTACCATAGTCAATAAAAGTTCAGTTCATGTTTTTTTTTTGTTTTGAAATAGTTTTTAATGCTCTTTACTTGAAATAATTTCAGCGGACCGAAATTAAAACGAAATTTGAGGCGATAACTACTTAAATAAATTTTTATATGAACTATACATGCCATAATCGAATATTCCTCAAGCACAAAATAACGGAAAACATTAAAATATGTTTATAATTATTCCTTACGTTGACGGAACTCTCTTAAATTGTTAACACAGAATGCTCAGGTGCCCATACTTCAAATTGAAAACGGGGCTCTCCATTTCAAAGTCGCTGCCATTTTGATTTTTTTTTTACAAACTACTTATAAATACAAATACCATACTTTTCTACCATAAAAGTAACTTTTATTGACTATGGTAACATCTATTTCTTGTATATTTATATTATATATATATAACATTTTCTCTTTGTACGGAAACATCATTTTGTTGGTCACTCCTGGCTACGAATGGAAACAAAGTTGATATAAATAAATATATTTTCGCGAAAATAATCTTTACTTTCATCATATTTTGCTTAGGGTAAAATTTTTGAGTATCAAAACCTATCTCTTTACAACCCCCTCCTTTTCATAACCTATCATACTTTCACCAATCACAGTCCATTTTCTGTAGGCTGTTTTTGAACCCAGTCAACGACAGGTACTTCTGCTAGTATATATATATATATATAGAGAGAGAGAGAGAGAGACAGAGACAGAGACAGAGAGAAAGAGAGAGAGAGCATCGGGATACAGTATATAATACAGATGTATATAATCAAATAACATTATAAATAACACCGTAAAGCGGAGGGATACCGTAACCAGGGTCCGGAAAAACATCGCATTCAATAACGTAACCCGAAAAAACGGTATCCTAGGGCCACCCTTTTCTGGGGTTCTATTATATATATATATATATATATATATATATATATATATATATATATATATATACATATATATATATATACATATATATATATATATATATATATATATATATATAAAGTATGATCCGAAAGTAACTCCCTGTTCTAAAATTACTTAAATTTATTTAAATGCTGCAAAAGGTTTTCTCATTTTTGTGTGCATGTTACTTAACGTCAGGTATGTAAACCTATCTTTTTTTCTTTTCAGATCTGTTATATTAATTTGGTTTTTAATCTTGAAGGGAAAATACGTGAAGTTATTAGTTTCACTCTGCGAAAGTTTCTTGTGAAACCAGTTGATGCGGTTCATGGTCGACTTGAAAAGCTGGTGACGAATGTAATATACTTTTGATCATATTCATTAATTGGAGAAATTATACTTCGAAAATATATTATAATTAGTTTAAAATAGAGAATTACTTTCGGGTCACTTTACACACACACACACACACACATATATATATATATATATATATATATATATATATATATATATATATATATATATATATATATATAGTTTTCCGGTAGGAAGATATCCAAAAATTGAAAATAATTGAATTTCAATAAGGGAATCTTCTCTCCTCAAAATTTAAAAAGGTGTTAAACCTTTTCAGTTTTTGTATCTTAATTTTTCTTGCCTGATGATATCTAATATGATTGAAACGGTCTGCACATCATAGCAAGATATGACTGTATTCACATAAAAAAATTTAAAATATATATATAGGTGTGTGTGTGGGGGTGTTTGTGCTATTGATGTCTGAATCCAGAATTTAAAAGTTTTAAAACAATATCATGGTCATCAGTATCCCGTATTAATTAACCTCCATATCTTCCTCTGGCTGGGAAACTGCATATAACAACTTACTCATGCATCCAAACGTTGATGATTGTCTTTGAAAGCATAAACAAACATTGTGGCAAAGTAAATAAAAAAACCGTGGATGCTAATTTACTTCATTGTTTACCAATATTCCAGTAAAGCAACTGGCCCTGACGGCATTCCAATTATAGTGTTGAAAAAGCTTCAACTAGAACTTGCCCCTATACTTACAAAACTGTTTTCGCGTAGTCTTACGCAGAACTGCTTCCCAACACCTTAGCAAACCTCATCAAGGTGCCCTGTATTTAAGAATTCAGGTGATATGTCATCTCCCTCTCAGTACAGATCAATAAGTCTCCTGTGCGTCACGAGTAAGTTGCTGGAATCCATATTAAATAAAGAAGTAGTTAACCACCTCAACAAAAATAACCTTCTTAGTGATATGCAATATGGTTTTCGTTCTGCTAGATCTACAGCAGATATGCTAACGGTTATATTTCACATGATTAGTGAATCTCTCGTCAAAGGCTTCCTTTCTAGGGCAATTGCTTCTGACATATCAATGCCCTTCAATAAGGTATCGCATAAAGGCCTACTTCACAAGATTTCCAGCTACCGTATAAGTGGACATTTTTTTCTCAATTATTAAATCATTTCTCTCTGATAGGCTCATAAGAGTAGTGGTTGATGGGCAGAAATTAGAAGCCCACAGTATTAATGCTGGAGTCCCTCATGGGTCAATCCTGGGCCCAACTCTCTTCCTGATCTACATCAATGATCTCCCAAAACACACACTTAAATCATTCGTTGACATTTATGCTGATGACACAACTATCTATGGCAACACACCAAAGGCAGTAAATGACAAAGGTCTCTCTGATTCTCTCTCCTCTGATCTTGAGCGCGTGGTACAATGGGGGAAGAGATGCCTGGTTACTTTTAATGCAACTAAAACCAAGCTTCTATCGTTACATCATCAACACTCTGATTCCCATCTGGCATCAATTGAAATAGATGGCTCTCGTCTTCTTTTGACAAGCTTCTGGGATTGACCTGTACTCCTGATCTGAAATGGAACATCAAGTCTGTTGCCCGGGTGGTTGGAAAAATGGTGGGATCCTTCTACCGCTCCAGTAGATATCTCATTGCTGATGCAATTCTCTATCTATATAAAAGTCAAGTACGTCCAAGGATGGAGTACTGCTGCCACATCCGGGCAGGAGCTGCTAAAAACAGCCAATCCTGCCTTGTCATAGTACAAAATAGACTTCGTAGCTTAGTAGGGGGTGCCCTTTTCTCTTCCCTGCAATCCCTCTCCCTCAGAAGATACGTTGCGAGGCTGTCTTTGTTTTATCGTTATGTCTATGGCAAGTGCTCTTCTCAGCTCCAATCTCTGGCCCCTCCCTGCCAATCTTTCACGAAAAACCCCAGTGTAGCTGAAACCACTGTCAATAATTTTCCCCACTTTTTATCTGTGCCTAAATCAAAACGTAGATTCTATGAACAAAGCTTCTTTCTTGGAACTGCACGCCTGTGGAACTCTCTTCCGTTTGACTGTTTCCCACCTGACTACAACTTGGATGTCTTCAAGTCCAACATAAACAAATTCCTGATAAACCACCCCCTTAAGTAAGACATTTTATCAAATCTCCATTACTAACGATTACTACGATATTATCCCATTGATTACTGTACACGCAATAACCTTTATCCCCGAGTGGCCTCTGGGCGTAGATAATTGGTGACTCCCAATTGAAAATTTATGTCAAATGCTTTATTCAGGCCAACAAAAACCTGCTACAACCATACCCGTTGATTTTTGCATTTTTTTTTACATTTATTGGCGAGCATAGAAAATCATGCCAATTGTCTCACGGCCATTTCTTAACCCAGACTGGTTTTCAGGAACGATACAGTGGAAAATATGCATTAGAAGTCGGTTCAACAGAATCTTTATCAGCAACTTAATCACACCTGCAAGCAACATGATCACATTTAGACTTCTATCCATTCCCGTTATAAGGTGATAACATTATTTCATCTACCCAATCTTGAGCGACATTACTACTGGCAAGAATTATACTACGTATTAAGTTAAAAATGCTTTTACCGCCAAAGGGGCAACAGCTCTATTGTATCTAAACATGTTGCGTTCTTAGTATAAATTTCCTAGATGGTGCATTTTATCTCGTCAAAAGTGGGTTCCGCCATCTTCTTAATAATATTGTGTCGAAGCAAACTTTAAATTACTGTTTCATCTATAAAAGATTGATTATCAAACAAGTCTGTAAAGTGATCCTTCCATCGAACCATGATGTCTGTATCCTTGAACAAAAGACATATCTACATTTGAAAGTTGAAGATTGTAATTTATTTGCTTGTTTGTTTTTTCTTTAGAAATCTTTTCGAATCCATGTCTGTCTGTCTGTCGGCCTATAACCATATTTTCAAACTCTATCTCTTTCGAAACTAAAAGTTGCAGTATGGCGCTTGTGGCCTCAAATAATTGGGGTTTTTACGAACCATTCTTTTATAGGTCTTTAGCCGGTTAAAATAGTTGTTAAGGGATCAAAATTGAAAAAGTTTTATACATTTTGTACATTCATCTTAGTTTATTTTAATCAGTCCATGTATGTGTCACGTTCGTACCAAAATATTTTTATTGACTTTCGAAATCACGACTCTATTATAATATATACGAAATCTAGACAACTTGAAATATCATATTTAAGCGTATTTTACGACCGGGCTAAACCGGATGCCCCTTCCCACGCTAATCTTTTTATATTTAAGAGGAAAACTTTACTTATCATTTATTCTTAATCTGAAGAAGTTTACACCGCAGTTTTCGTTTGTTTCTTTAAAAGCATTTTCTACTTTTCGGTAGGTGAATCAGATGAAGTTTATCGTAGGCTCCCTTCTTCCCTTTAGAGAATACAATGTTATTGTCGTCAAACCAATATCTTTATTTAATTTATTTTTCTCACGACCCAGATAGTCTACTTCAGTCCTATACACTTTTGATTTGAACTGATCCCATGTTTTCTTAAATATGGTATCATTGAATAAGTTCTTTAAATTCATATGCACTTCCACACATTTCAACTTAAAGACATCTATGCGTTTTGGCACTTTAGGGGGGGGGGCTTTATGAGAGTAAAGTAAGTACGGTAAAACACTAATCTTTGTACGAAGGGGTATACCTCTGTCAGACCGTACTCGACTCTCTAAGCTGCCAAAAGCCTTAGTGGCATGCTATATCCTGTAGTTGACCTCCGCATCAAGGGTTCCGCATCTTTTAACGCTAAAAGTAAGCCAAAAGATGCAGAAACCTGTGAAAACAAATCCATGATACCTTGCAAACATTCCTCACTATGGGCAATAAGATTAGCATCATCTGCATAGAGCAATTCACGAACCAGATGCTGAAAGACCCTCATAGAATCATGAAAACGACGAAGATCCAAGACTTTACCTGTGGTTCTGAAACGCAAATAAACACCGAAAAAACATTCTTTATATGCATAAGAAAGCATAGTTGCAAAATAAAGAGAAAGCAAGTGTAGGTGATGGTATATAACCTTGCTTTACGCCATTATCAACTGAGATGGGTTCTGATAGACATCAATTGAAGTTTTAGCGAGCCTTCATATTAGTGTAACTGTAGAAATTGGAAGTGGAGGCCGCAACTTTCCTAGAATTGTCCATAAGCCATTTCTGTTCAAATGCCTTGCTCAGATAAACAAAAACCTGATAAAGTGGAACATAGTGTTCAGTACATTTCTCCTGCAACTGCCGGGCAAAGAAGATCATGTCCATAGTTTCTCTGCTCGCACAACAGCCACTTTGACTTTCTGTAATGACAGACCGACAAATATACTTTAACAATCTATTGAGTAGAGCAATGGAAAATACTTTGTTTCCAAGAAACTTATCCCACGATAACTCCCACAGTCTTTCTTGTACAATGATACATACATGCGTACATACATCATGATTGCAACGTCTTGTAAGACGAGTGCAAGTCTCCCATACACTTAAAGTCCATGAGCCCTAAAATGACTACATCGCCACAGGACCATTTTAATAGGAAAATACCTGAGGGAGTATCTATACAAAGATGATGTTACAGTCTTAGCTTTGTACGACAGCTAAGTCTCTCTCTCGGTTCAAAATGTTGAGATCCAGCAACAAGCAAGGGCAAGATAGCCAGCAACAAGTTAAACTGCAGACCAGCTTAATGCGGGTACTGGTCTCCCGCTTTATGTTCTTTTTTAATCAGAGATTTGCTTTTCCTAGAAAGGTTGCCTTCACCGCGGCTTACGGGAGCCCTCTCCACCCAACACACACATACATAAACACAAACACACACGGTGCTAGTTGGCCGTTGACCCCGGAAAAGGGTCCATTCGCCCTTTGGAAGGTCTTGTTTTTAATCCTTCAGGGAGACTAGCCACCCTCCTCAACAAACAAGTCTAGTGGGGGGAACCAGTTTTGTCGCCGGTGACCTGACCATGAGGCAGGTAGTACTGGGTTACATGGTACCAGTAGCATATAACATGACCTGACATAACATACATACATACATACATACATACATACATGCAAAAAACACTAAATACGAATGGACTGACATAGTTTGATGACTGGATTAGGATAAACAAATAGATACAGACGATATCAAGTAGATAGGAACTTAGGCAAGCAACAGTTTTTCTCAATCTCAAGAATTTATTTTTTAATGTATTCATTCATTTATCAAAAATATCAAATTTTAAGCAGAATGTCTTGATAAATACAATTTCATCATGAAAATATTAAAATAAAATGAAATACAAAACAAAATCTTTGATAAATCAATTTTTTCTCTAAAGAATTCCGCCATTTTTTCTTTTGATATCAGAAACTTAAATCAAATTATTCTCTTCGAAATTTGAATAACCAGAAGCGTTTTCTTTTTATATTTTTTTAAGTATTTTTGTTTCATTCTTATTTTCTTCTTATTATTCTTTTTGTCTTTCTCTCTAGGTGCAATGACGGTAATTGGCTTTCAGGCAGTCAAGCAGTCCTGAAAAAGGCCGAAACTTCTTCGGTGCAGTGGAATGTCGACATCAAACCTATTATTGACGCTTCTCTGCCACTTATCGGGGAAAATTGCTACCAAAGTATAAAAAGCAAAAAGAAAATATGGCGGAAATTGTTATTCTGTTGCTGAAACCCGCTAGTCAAAATTATACGTCCTCGCGTAAATACCGGTTTGTTTCCGAGCTTTTCAATGTTCAATGTAAATATAAAACAATTGTACATATGTTTCTGGCGTTTAGAAAAATCTCGAATATTTGTAGATTCAAATTTTCTTGTTCAGTCACTACTTAGGATTGAAAAAATCGCACCTGCATACTAATGTACGCAAACAAGAGATAAGTAACTATGCTCAACTACAAATAACGTATCATTTTTATTTTATGTCTAAAATAAACTTGTAAAAAATCTTGTATATCCAAGATGTCTATTTTCTATTCCAGTTTTTTTTTACAAGCTCCTGAGTCTGACTTATACTCCTGATCGGAAATGGAACACTTACATCAAATCCGTTGCCAAGTTCGCTGGAAAAATGGTGGGATCATTCTATCGCTCCAGTATATATCTCACTGCCAATGCAATTCTCTACATGTATAAGAGGCAAGTACATCCAAGGATGGAGTACTGTTGCCACGTCTGGGCAGGAGTTGCTAGAAAGGACTTATCCTGCCTTGACAGGGTTTAAAATACACTTCGTAGCCTAATGAGAGATGCCCTTTTCTCTCCTCTGCAACCTCTTTCCCACACATGAGACGTTGCGAGCCTGTCTCTGCTCTATCGTTATTATCATGGCAAGTGCTCGTCTGAACTCCAGTCGACGGCTCCCTCTCGCCAAACTTTCACGAAAAATACTCGTCTATCTGAAACCACTCTCAATAATTTCCCCCACTCTTTATATGTGCTCAAATCTAAACGTAGATTCTATGAACAAAGCTTCTTTCTTGGAACTACACGCCTGTGGAACTCTATTCCGTTCGTCTGCTTTTCAACTGACTACAATTTGGTCATCTTCAAGTCCAACGTAAACAAGTTCTTGATGAGTCGTCCCCTTAAGAAACGGTCACACAAATGATTTAGAAAGAGCCTAAGTTTGATGTTATTGTTGCCTGTGTCAAGCATTTTGTTATATAGAAAGTAAGTTTAAAAAATTAATCATTAGTTAGTAGTCTTTCTCCCTAAATAAATTTTCTGCAATAAAACCTTGAATAACTCGGCAAAGTTTCCTGGTGTTTTTCATGTATGAATACTTTATCTGTCTAGTAAATAAAAGTTTATAAAAGCCGAGAACGGGAAGACCAGAAAATCGAAAGGAAAGAAAGGAAAATAAACAAACAAATAGACAGGTATGCTCAAGTAGCAAAAACAGAAGAGAACTGTCTAATTATTTATTCATTTCTCATTCCTCCTCTCACTGTATAAACATCAACAAACCAAGTTGCTGGTATGTCCGTGATATACAAAGTTCGTTTGACTAATCTCGGGATAGAACACCCCTCCTTTTCAAAAAGAAAACAGGAGTGCTGTCCTATAGTATTTTGCAGTTGGATTTTGGATTTGAATATTGAAGCGGGGAGTTGTGTCAGCTGTGTGTCGTGTTTTGCAGTTAGGAAGTTCTTGATAGTAGAACGTAGTAGTGGAAGTGTTGCATCGTTGCCTCTTCTTTTACCACATTTTCTAGCAATCATCCTGGTTATAATTTTAAATTTACATCCTTTAAGTTAGAAATTATGTATAATGTGGTAAGTGATAGCTTCGGTTTCGAAACAATCGATCATTTTACATTGTTAAATAAAATAAATATTAACTAGCGGAACCTGTGGAAATTCCATAGAGGATAATTCATATGTAATATATTGATGTTGGCATTCTATAGATGTTCAGTGTAAATGGAGACCCTCTGATTTTATTTTAGCTTTTTTGTTAAAACTGCAAAGCCCGGTCCTAAAGTACGCTTAAATATGATATTTGAATTCTTGCAGATTTCATATATATTATTATAGAGTTCATATTTTATCGATTGTTATATGTTATAAAGTTGCGATTTCAAAAATAAAAAAAATATTGAATATTGAAAAAATATATCCAGCTTGAATCGAAACCGAAATAAAAACTTATGAAAAAAATATATGTATATATATATATATATATATATATATATATATATATATATATATATATATAACTTGAGTTCCTTCAGCCATAAACGAAACTCAACCCAAAACTTATGAAGAAAACTTGATAAAATTATTTATAAAAAATATACTGGAGTGCCATAAGTTTTAATCGAAACCGAAACCAAAACTTATTAAGAATTCTTAGTAAAATTATTTATAAAAAAAATAGCTGACTTAAGTGTCATCAGCTATAATCAAACTCGAAACCGTAACTAAAACTTATTAAAAATTCTTGATAAAATCATTTATGACAAGAAATGGAAGTACATAACACTTAAACGACCCGGATGTAAGCACGACAAAGAAAATAACACGCACGCTATCGTATTAATATATAGATATTGCAGCAAATATTTGGATGGAAACCTGATCGAATTAAATGTAAACCGGACTAGAGACATGCATGAGGTAATGCCTCCTATTTTTAATTCTGCTGGAATAGATCAAAGGAGATTGCACATTGCATTATTTTGGTGGCTGAACTCATTATTTCATGAATTAAACATTTTATCTCTGTCGCAGATTATGGCGGTGTGAGACTTTAAATAAGCAATGCCTGTTATGAACGTGCATCATAAGCAGAGATGTGTCATTGAATTCTTTCATACAACAATAATTGAACCGATTAACATATATCGGTGCCTATGACCGTTTACGAAGCTGATGCAGTTGATATCAGCACATCTAGGAGATGGGTTCGTCGATTTTAGAGTAGCTAGATAGATATTAGTAAGAAAAAAGTGCGCCCTGGTCTCTTACCACCGATGTTTCAAAAGAGGCTGGCAAAATGCATTAATAACGGTTATGATTATGTAGAAAAAAATGAATGCTTAAGTATAAAAGGTCGTTCATTTTAATGGTACAAATCCCGACTCCGTAGTGCTTCAATGTTTTAGATTTTAGATTAAAAAATAGGAGACTTTGTTTTTGGAATGACCTTCAACGACTCGACACGTCGACTGAAACAAACAAGGTATATTTTAATTGAATTACATGTTTTCTATTTTTAATTGACCAATTTCTTTATTTCAAATGCAATAAATTGATTGTCTCTCCAATGCCTTTATTATTTTGTTTTAATGATTATCGGAATATTCAACCTCCGGCGTATACAGGTTGTTTTGAAAGTCGATTGTATACCTCTGTATTATTTTCATCTGTAAATCATGAAAAGAGTTCCCATAGGCATAGATAACGTTTGGCTTCCCAATATCCCATTGAAAGAAAGACTCACCCACATTGTTTATTGAAAACATCTACGGGGTGCTTTCAGTGAATTTCCAGACTTTTTTTTCATATCGGCACACATAGTACACACATGGGTGGCCCAACCCCTTTATTATTTTTTAACAAGCAAGTCACTGCTTATTAAGGTCCGAACGCCACCTGAGGATAGTTAATAGGTGGTCATTGAGACAACAGCTTAGTGATCAATGGTGGTGGATTTTTTTACAAAGGAGTTACCACTTATCAACGCCCAGAGGCCACTCGAAGATAAGGGTTAAAGAGTGTGCGGTAGTCAATGGGACAATATCGTAGTACTCGTTAATCGTGGAAATTTGGTAAATTAGATTACTTAAGTGGAACGGCTCATTAAGAACTTCTGAGTTTGACGATTACTCCTGATCTGAAATGAAACACTCAAAAAATGGTGGGATCCTTCTACTGCTCCAGTAGATATCTCACTGCTCGTGCAATTTCCTACCTGTATAAGAGCCAGATACGCCCAAGGATTGAGTTGCGTTGCAATCCTGTCTCTGTTTGATCATTATTTTCAGGTCAACTGCTCGTCTAAGCTCCAATCTATGATCTCTCTAACCAAACTTCCACGAGAAGTACTCGTCTAGCTAAAAACACTATCAATAATTTCCCCCACTCTTTATCTGTGCGTAAACCTAAACGTAGATTCCATGAACAAAGCTTTTTAGACCTGCACACCTGTATAACTGTCTTCCGTTTTCCTGCTTTCCAGCTGGCTTCAATATGGTCGTCTTCAAGTCCAATGTAAACAAGTTCTTGATGAGCCGTTCATCTTAAGTAATCCAATTTACAAAATTTACACTTCTAACGATTACTATGATATGTTCCCATTTACTACTGTACACTCTTTTACCCTTATCCTTGAGTTGCCTCTGGGCCTTGATAAGTAATGGTTCCTATGTAAAAAAAAAAGAGATTAGAGACTAAGACTTGATTTCACGCTGAGTCAAATTCATATCTGAGGTTTCTATGGCAGCTATCGGTACTTGTTCTTAGGGGCTCTAATTTATACACCCTTCATTTTTACCCTTTTAGCTTGACACTGATTTTACAGCCAAGAAATCTTTCACACTCTAACCCTAACTACATGACTAGTGCTCATAATTATAGGTAATAGCTACATTTTTTTATGTTTACATATTGAAAATGGCCCTACAACATTCGTTTCGCTTTAAAACTGTTATAATGGAACGACGCTAGTACCACTTTATCGCTAATAATGTTTAGCTATCGGCGAGAGACGTCAACGGAAAGCAAGATTGATGTTCTTTTTTAGGGATTCTGGATAACCACTGGATAAAAACTGACCTTGTGTCTGAATTGGACATCAAGTAGAAGTATGTAAACAAGAACCCTTTCTATAAATTTTGATTGTCATTCTTCTTATTTTTCTTCTTTTTCTTCTTCTTCTTCTTCTTATTATTATTATTATTATTATTATTATTCTTTTTCTTCTTCTTCTTCTTCTTATTATTATTATTATTATTATTATCATCATTATTATTATTTTTATTATTATCATTATTATTATTATTATTATTATTATTGTTTCTATTATTATTATTATTATTATTTTATTATTATTGTTGTAGTTGTTTCTATTATTATTATTTTATCATTATTATTTTATTATTATTACTATTAACATTATAATCATAATTATTATTGATATTATTTTTTTCTTCTTCGGTTCCTTTTTGTTCATCATTATCATTTTTCCATTCTACAAAGTGCTATACCCACTGCCAATTAACACGACCATTTGTTTACCACAACTCTACCTCATCTTGGCCTTCCATCTTAACGGCAACTTATCAAGTGGCTTCACTAATGAGAAACCAATTAATTGCAAATAAATATGTCGACTGCTTTTCACCGTCTGTGTTTTTCACTTGAAACAAACAAGTTACACAACTCTACGTGTCGAACGGACGGTGAATAGGAGGGACACATCGGTAGAAGGGAATGGGCAGGAAGAGGTGATTTTACTTATGTTTCTATAAATGACTTGTTTATTGAGACTTGAAAAAAAACAATTTCGTAAGATACATCCATTTAATCTGCACGTTTATTGATGTAAATACTATTACTAACAAACATTTGATCGCTGAAATGTGGCATCCTTGTGCTACTTTTGTAAGTATTTTTATGGAAAATGTTCGGTCGAATTCAAATCACTAGTGTGTAATACCCGACAAACAGCAAAATCACATACTAACCTTTAGAGATTCCTAGATGCCGTAAGCCTTTCTATTCAAACAGCTTCTTATCTCGAACAGATATACTTCGTAATTCCCTTCGCTGGTCCCTGCTTCCCTAACTGTACTGACATTCGGAAGTTCAAGTGTATTGTGAACAGATATCTTGTTGCCTTTCTACATAGTATCCCTGCAAATCTGATCTCCTTGCATTGAATTATGTCTTGTTTGGGGTGAATAAATAGCAAAAAAAGCACAAAAATCAGAAACGTGAGAGACTTGCAAAATTACATATAATCATGGCGTCTGTTCTGGCGTGGGAGACTATGGATGAACCCTATAAGATTGGTTGCGGGTGTAATTGTTAATCAAGGACTGCGCGATGTCTAAATACGACTCTCCTGAATCGGCACTGCTTGATTCCAATGGCAAGCAGTATAACGACTCGAAACAATGCGAAGAGCACATACAGCACCTGGTATTAACAAAAAGCCACCCATTTAGCACTGACTAGATCCAACGTTGCTTAACTTAGGTTATGTGATGTGAACCAGTGTATCAACCTGATTATGCCATATATAAATGTTCCCCAACGATTTTTAACTACTTGAATTTAAGACGAATTAATTTAAGAAGGAATTTGTTTTAAGTTAGAACTTTCATAATCATATATCATAACTAATGAATTCGTGTAGTTGGTGATATATGTGTCTTTCACATTTTTGCTGCTTATGATCGACTACTCACCTAAGTCATAAAACACTCAATAATAAAATTGAGTGATATCTTTAATTGATAAGAGTGAGTGAGATTTTTTAATTGCATGTCGGAAATTCTTAGAAACACACTGTTCATGGAATTCTCTTTCTTTCTAGATAAACAGAAGAAATAGTTAGAGTTCTTTGCAATGTTGGGGTGGGAAAAAAGACGAGATTTTCCCGAGAAGGTTTACAGGGGGGGTCATAGGATAGGATAACAAAAGACTACCAATAAAATTGCTTCAAAAGAGAAAAAGTCCATCTCTCACGCGATTTTGTGCTCTCTCAAGGTAAGTGTACTCTGATCGACAGCTCTCCAGATGTGGCAGTAGTACTCCATCTCAGACTTAATGTGACTTTTAAGTCAGGTTCTTTATGGGGCGGTGTTTTTTTTTTTACACAGTGATTACCACTTATCAAGGCCCAGAAGCCACTCAGGGATAAGCGGTAGAATGATCCAACCATTGTTTTAGTGATTTTGGCAACGGATTTTATGTGAGTCATAGATCTATTACGGTTCTCCTCTACTTTGAGCATTGGCCGTTTATGATGCATTCTAATATTATCTTAAGTCACTAAATCCTACCCTCCGATGCAGCCCTTTTATCAATGGTCGCTACAGAACTAAAACTCTAAAGAACAAGGTTATTTATATCCTTCTATATTCATCAAATCGTCTTGCACATTAACATGGTCACCTCGTATGATGTTTACATTGATAGCTCTTTTGGTTAACAGACATGATTTTTTTCACATATCATCCGGGTTTCTTTAGAGCTTCTAGGCGTCCATGCAGAACGTTCAGAATTTTGTTGCAGGGATTCCAGGGGGGTGTTAGTGTTTCCAGGTGTCCTTGCAGAACTTCAGATATGTTTTCAAGGCTTCTGGACTGTTTTGCAAAGCTTCAATGGTGTTTAGCAGAACTTACAGAATTGTTTGCAGAGCTTCATGCCTTTTTCGCAGCGCCCCGACGTTGGTGCGGTTTCCAGGCTTTTTTGCACAAGTTCCAGTATTTGTTTTTCCACGGTTTTAGAATTGTTTACAGAGTTTCCAGGCTGTTTTGCCAAGTTTTCTATGCCAAATTATCTTTGATTTTTCATACTCTGTTCGAATCAGTTGGTTGCATGAATTTGGTGGCAAAAGTCACCCTCATTTTATTCTGCTATGTTTACTTATCCAATGTTTGTCTTTTTATTTATAGACAGACATCAATTATAATATATATTGCAACGTAAATATGCAACAGACTCACGGCCATAACTACAGAGATGTTAACTATTGGGTGTAGTTGGACAAAAGTACTTTGAAACACATTCTGTCGTGCTGGGTGCCTGGGGGTCACTCACCGACCATTTCAAAACGATACTACCACTGCATTAACCCCTTTTAACCCTAATATATGTATTTTAAATGATTCCTCTATACTGTCTCTCTAAAAGAATTGTGTCTCTCAAAACGTTGTATAATATTATTCTGACGAGAAAGTATTTGTGGAATTTTTAATTTTGATTTCAAATGATGTATTTTCAAATATGTCTCCGTTATAATACCTTTACTTTATATATCATGTATAAGAAAGTTGTTCGCTCTATCGAATCGTTAAAATTATAGTCGTTTTAAAACAATTATGACTTCTTTTTTCAGAATGTTGAATACACGATAGAAAAAAAGCAAATTTGCACATTTCAATTCAAGCTAAGCCGAAAAGCTGCTGAAGCAGCTCGCGATATCAGTGAAGCGTTTGGCACAGGAACCATTAGTGAATACACAGCACAATAGTGGTTTTAGAAAAGCAAGCGTCTTAAAGATGATGAACTTCATTGTCGGCTATCGGATGCTGACAGCGATAAATTAAGAGTCTTAGTCGAAACCAATCCATGCACAAGTGTTCGAAATCTTGCTCCGAATTACACGTAAAGTATACGACGATTTCCAACCACTGAGGAAAGGCAAGAAAACTGAGCAAAAGAAACGCTGTTAAAAAGTATCATCTTCTTTTCTTTACGCAACAAGAACGACCTGTTTCTCGACCGGGTTGTGATTTGCAAGGCAAAGTGGGTTCTTTACGGAGAAAACATTACGGTGAAGAAATAATATCAACAAGTAAAAGAAATGCATTAGAAACTTCAACATAAACATCCAGCTTTAGTCAAAAGAAAAGGCCCAATTCTCCTCCATGACAATGACTGGTCGCACGTTGTTTAATCGACTCTGCAGTACGTAAACGAATTAGACTACAGGACTTTGCCTTATCCACCATACTCTCCAGACCTTTCACCAACCGACTAATACATTTTCAAGCATCTTTACAACGTTCTCGCAACTTAATCGCAACCAGAACGCAAGATTATAACGTTGCTGGCATAAATACACTTGTTTTGCGTTGACAAACGTGTGTTTATTCTGATGGTGCTTATTTCGATTAATAAATTTTTGTTTGGGCTGAGATATTTTTGTTAACGAGCATCTCTCCCCCCCTCTCTGGCTTTCTTACTCTTTCTGTTTTCTCTCTCTGTGTCTCTATAAGAGAATAAGGAGAGAGGGAGATAGAGAGAGAGAGAGAGGAGAGAGAGAGAGAGAGAGAGGTGAGTAAACGTGGAGGTAGACACGTTTACCAGAACCAAAGGTCAGCTGACCAAATTACGTATGTGTGACGTGGTTGGCTAGATCTGTGAGATTTGATTTGAGCTTTGAAGAAGACGGACGTTTTTCCGTGGACTCCCCCTCTTAACTGGGGAGGGGGGAGACTAACGCTGACGTGTGTGAAGAAGAGCCCAGACAAGCGATTTCACTTCCACTTCTGCAGAACCTCTGGGGAAAGTGAAATAAAAAACTATAAAACCATTTCATCGTCTTGGAGTGATAAATCTTCGTCAAACAGGTATCAAGTCTCCCTCCAGGATGAGAAATTTCCAGATTGTTCGTTTTGAAGAAGCAGAGGTAGGTTCAGAAATTACATGTCACACACACGATTCCCTTTATGATAATCAAACACACAACCATTTATATTAGAGACAATCATACGCACACGGATTCTTTGATGTTATATAGTGTATACACCCAAACGTAAAAAGTGCCCCTCAATGAAGAACGAATATATAACATAAGCAAATTTGGTGCTCGTGACTAAGTCGCATCACCGATGCGATAATCGAACCTGTGTTTAAGAAAATACAACAAGAAAAAAAAAATAGACTAAAAAAAAAAGAAAAAAAAGGACAAGAAAAACAATAAAATGTATGGAAAAAAAAAGAAAAAGAAAGAACAGTAAAAAAAAATACAAATACAAAAAACACACAACGTAGGGTCCATTAAAACACTAGGCGAATTAGAAAAATAATTAAGAAAAAAAAAGAAAAGCAATTCACACGTACAACTTTTTCACGAAGAAAGAAAAGGAAGACATACAGACACACAGATGTAAAACTTTATATATAGAAAATAGTTTAAAAAAATGTTTATCGTATTGGGAATTAGCTCGTTATGAACGAAGAAAAATATCACTTAATGTCAAAATTAGAAGAGAAAAACAAAGAATGGCTTTATTTTGTAAATTTTTAACAACAGCCAGTGAGAAATCCAAAAAGAAAAAAAAAGAAATAGAACATATGACTGTAACGAGCCTTTACCACAAAGATAAACATGTCAATGTTGTTATGAATATTTTGTGTCATTTTTAAACTGTGAACTAAATGTAACTTTTAATGAAAAACAATATGTACTGTTGATGAAAAGACAATGGTCATGTCCTGTAAAATTATTTTTTTTCTTTTTCGCTGATTGTGCGAATTTTTCGTAAGAATTTTTTTTTTTTTTTTTTTTTTTGATGACGTGATCAAAAGGAGTATCCACGAATCTGTGTTTTGTTATTTGGAATTTTGTTGTTAGTGAGATGGGACTTTGTGATTGCTTATAGGATATTTTTGTATTTTTTAATTTATTATTTTTATGTAATTGATGTGTTGTCAAACGGTATTGGCAGAATTTTCTTGTTCTTTGACATGTATTTTTTTTTCGCAGAATGGTGAGGTGAAATCTTTGCTTGTGGGGTCTATTGAAAGAATGATTAAGAAAAGAAAGAACGTGTTAATTAATTAATAATCATAATGGTAATAATAAAATAGGGAAAAAGAGAAAGAAATAAGATTTAAACAGTGTAATAAATGATTTAAAAAAAAATAAAAATAAAAAAGTTTCGGAAGAGTCAAAGGTTCAGTCGGTATTAATTTCAATTTTCGAAAAGTAGAATAAATGTTCTATTCGACATGAGTGACGTTTTGACCACATAAGTAAGGTAGAAAAAAAAAGGATAAATATAGGGTTAAATAAACTATATGAAGAAATGAAAGAAAAAAGTGGGGCGTGAATGGAATTTAATTTCTGTCGCAAGCATGTTAGAATTTTGGAGAGGTGTTGAATTACATGGGTAGTTATTAATTTCATTATTCTCGGGAAATGATTCGAATTTTATTTTTTTTATCGTGATTTCTGTTGATTTCGAGTAGAATCAACATGGAGCAAGTTTGAATACTTCGTGCGTGGAAATCCGATGTTTTCTGTGAAGCTATGTGTCTTCAAGGCAGGTTGCGCTTACCGACTTTGGAAAAAAAAAAAGAAGTTTTTTCTGACATAGCAGTAAACGGAATGTATTCTGTCCAGCGTGAGCGGATCTAGTTGTAATCAACTTCAGAGAGCAAATGAAATGCCCTCTGACATGGCGTAAGGGGCAGAGGGGGTGCAATGGCTGACGTGGCCATTATGTTACGAATCGCTCAAGAGAAGATGAATGAAATATGTATGCAAGTACTTAGGAAAATAAAATGTTACCCTATTGTGAATTAAAGGTACCAAAATTTAAAAAAAAACAAAAAAAAACATGCTGGATGAATTTAATTGGTATTATTAAATTAAATTATTTTGGAATAGATTTGGTTGGTTTAGTTATATTTTAGGGACGTTTAGCGCGTAGTTGCATTTTTTTCATGAGAATTACAAGGCGATTAGGCTGTAGAAAGCAGTTTTTTCTGTTGTTTTATTGTTTTTTTTATAAGCCACGGTATTGTCACAAATTAGAAAATTTGGCAGGGGAAATACTATTTTAGAGTAATGAGTACCCTGTTAAAACAATACTAGTGGTTCCAGTGAGTTGGAAGATGCCACGTAGGCCCAAACAACGGCAATAAGTCTTGTCCAACAAAAGACTGGCGTGCGAGGTCGCGATAATTCCTCAGGGTACGGAGCGACTGGACAGTCGGTACCAAGCCTAATCACGTGGAGATAGAAGAAAGGGAAAGATGCAGATTACGTAAGGGACAAGATAGAGCCTTATTATTTTTTTATTTTTTTAGAGGAATGTGCGAGGGATATCTGGGTTGGAATCTTGGGACTTGCTGGGAATGCGGAAAAATCACAAAGGGAAAGCTACTTAGTTAGAAATCAATGCGCAAGTAAGCTTTGGCGAATTAGTTAGGGAGTGATGATTCCGTATCTTGTCGGGTTCCAGGAACTCAAACAGGTTCCGAGTGAATCAGTGTGAAGGCGTATCTTGGCTTAGACCAACCAAGGGAGTTAGTAGAAGAGCTTTGTGAAGTCCCGAAGTAGTAGATAGAATAGAACAAAGCTCCAGTAATAGGACCACTCAGAGAAAGACGTCAGGGCATTACAGTAAAGGAAAAAAACTGGGACTTAGGCCTATGCTGAAAGTCGAGAACGCGAGTGGGATGGTTGGGTCGGTAGAGCATCAGACTTTTAATCTGAGGGTCGGGGGTTCGAGTCCCCATGCGATAAAGCTACCACCAACATGGAGCATCCGACGTTCTGGTCGTAATTGCGATATGCTGGCCCCATTTCGAAAAAGTGATCGAAAATGGAGTCTCCATTTGTTTGCCCAAGTGGTCCAAATAAAGAGCAGAGTCAGTGGAAAATATCCAACAATGCGACCGCCTAGACAAGATGTATATCTGCAAAGCTGTATATTTGTCTAACTTGGAAGCAAGTTAATGTCGAGGAGAGACTTTCGAGAAGCAGCAGAAGGGTTGATAGTGTAGTAGAAGAGTACTGGTGCCTGATCTTTCTTGGAAAAGGGGTGAGTCCGGAAAGTGGAAAAAATAAAGATGTACTTCGGACATAATTATTTTTTTTTAGTTAGTTAGTTATTAAAAATGTATGGCTTGCCATACATTTTGATAAAAAAGGGGTGGAGGAATGTTAACGAGCATCTCTCCCCCCTCTCTGGCTTTCTTACTCTTTCTGTTTTCTCTCTCTGTGTCTCTATAAGAGAATAGAGAAGGAGAGAGGGAGATAGAGAGAGAGAGAGAGAGAGAGAGAGAGGTGAGTAAACGTGGAGGTAGACACGTTTACCAGAACCAAAGGTCAGCTGACCAAATTACGTATGTGTGACGTGGTTGGCTAGATCTGTGAGATTTGATTTGAGCTTTGAAGAAGACGGACGTTTTCCGTGGTCTCCCCCCTCTTAACTGGGGAGGGGGGAGACGAACGCTGACGTGTGTGAAGAAGAACTACACAAGCAGATTTCACTTTACACCTGCTGCAGGACCTCTGGGGAAAGTGAAATAAAAACTATAAAACCATTTCATGGTCTTGGAGTGATAAATCTTCGTCAAACAGGTATCAAGTCTCCCTCCAGGATGAGAAATTGCCAGATGGTTCAACAGCGAGAAACAGAGGTAGGTTCAGAAATTACATGTCACACACACGATTCCCTTTATGATAATCAAACACACAACCATTTATATTAGAGACAATCATACGCACACGGATTCTTTGATGTTATATAGTGTATACACCCAAACGTAAAAAGTACCACTAAATGAAGAACTCTATATAACATATTCAAATGTAACGAAAGCTCAATTTGGTACCCCTCAATGATTCAAAATGGCGCCCCAGGATGATAACCCTAGTGAGAACTTAAATGATAACGAATATATAACATTTTCATCTGAATTTAAGAGCTAAAACCCGCAAGAACTTTGTTGTCAAGCTAATAATATCGTTTCTGGAGATACTTCTTGAGATGAGGTCTTTCGTTAGATATAGGAAACGGTAAAGGAAATACAGATTTAAGGAAAATAGAGAGAGGGATGGTAATCCATGTTCTATATTCTATTTTTTCTCTGATGGACACATTTACTTTTATGTAGTCTACTAGCAGGGAGATCCGACGCTGCTCGGGATTGAATGAGGATCGACGACTGCTTCATACTTTCAATACTTTTATTGTCATCGATATCGGTGAAATCAATCATTTTTCAATTAAGTCGATTGATTGCCTGCTCTAGTCGGGGACTCACTTCGGTGCACTGGGAATAAACTTCACATGTCTCCTCGCAGTTACTTTGTCGACAATACACTATAGTCTATATTGCCTTGTAGAGAACATATTGTTGATTGTATAAAATTAATTTTATATAATGGCTTAAGTAAACGTTTAAAAAAATATAGGAATATGGAACATAGTAAAATTGTTGCTTGTTTATAGGTGCTTTTCAGTTATGTTTTAATGATCAACCACGTTCCGCTTTAAAAAAAAATTTGTCATATATGAAGAAGTAGTGGGGGTACCCGGCGTTGCCCGGGTGTTTTGAGATGTGTGAGGGGGTAAAGCAAAACAAAATGGAAAATAAAGAATAAGCGAACGATGTTAAAACTTATTTTTAAAAATCGGAAAAACAAAAACAAAAACATAGCGAACGTGATGGAAATATTTTTTTTTTTTTTTTTAAAGAAACGAACTAAAAAAAATGGTATAAATAACCCTGTTTCAATATTAAGACTTTAAAAACAGAAAAAAAATATCTGGTATGTCGGCTCGAACGTGCAATCTTAAGATGACGACGCTACTACTATACCGCCTGTTCTATGACCACATGAGCGAAATTTGGTTGTTGTTTTTTTCTATATTTAAACTAATCTAAAAGGAACTTTTGCGCATGCGTGTTTGGCTAAACTGTCATAAAGGAACGATTTTTGTTACCCCTCCCTGTAGGAAAGTGCCCAGTTGCGAGTGAAGGAATTAATTAAAATGCAAACTTACATACTATATTTAAACAGATCTTCCCCCTTTATGTTATACATAAAAAATAAGCGGAAAAAACATACATTCTCTCACACACGTATGTATATATGTATATCTGTTATAAAATATCGTATTGTTGACTGGTTGTTCACAATTTAATTAATATGTAAAAAAGATTATGCTGTTTCACAACAGTATACTAAACACCTACTTTATTGAAATACCTAGTTCATACTAAAAACGATGACACACAAGGTTCATACTAACAATGGACTTATATACACTTTATTCAAGCATGATTTCTATATACTATTCGTATTATTTGGATTCATCGGACTACTGTTCTCATCTTGATTGTGATTTTCCGAACGTTTCGGTCGATGTAATCTCCGACCTTCTCCAGGTTTATCTTGTCAAACTCGAGAATGTTTCTGTCGAATGCGGGAATTTGGAAGGACCTGTGGCGCAGTGGTTAGAGTACTTGGAAAAAATTCAATTGTTAAAAATGATATTCTCCTGCAGGTTGAAGGTTCAATCCTCAGTGTGGGCGACCGAGAAATAAAAACAATTGCGAATTACTTACTTCTATCCAGTTATGGCTGACGGAACAAGAGCATGCTACCCCCATGAAGTAAATAAAGGGTTCCGCTCGAAATTCCGTCCAAATTCCCGAGTTCGACAGAAACATTCCCTAATTCGACAACCTACGCCTAAAGAAGGTTTAAGGTTACATCGATCGAAACGTTGTAAAAATCACACTCAAGATGAAAATGGTAGTCTGAAGAATCCAAATAATGCAAATAACCAATCCTCATCTAAAAAATTCAGAAGCTTCTATCTACCATTTATTCAAGGGAACTCTGCATTCAAGAAGTAACCTCATTTGCATATTATATTAATGAAAATAATAATAATAATAAGATAAGGCGTTATTAATTATTTATTGTAATAAAATCGTTTTAATTGTTCTATTTAATTGTTCTATTTAATTGTTCTATTTAGAAATATTATTTAAAGTTGGTATATTTAATTTATTTTTAATAACATTTATATTTAATTTAAATTATTTTATTGTATAGCTGACAACATATGTGTTAAAAACCGGAAGTAAACTTATTTATTTAAGCTATGAGTGTTACTTCGCGTTTGATTTTCATATATCAAGGCAAATGTATTTTATGCTTCCCTAAACGCATCACGTGGTCACTTTTCGTAACAAGTTATGATATCACAAATACAGGGTGAAACGATAAAGTTGTCGCCCCCCCCCAAAAAAAAACACTATAGCTTTATTTTTAAACTTTTATTGAAAAAAGGTCAAATCAG
>NC_136496.1:6665228-6670228 GCF_053919585.1 Euprymna scolopes | reverse complement strand
TATACAAGGTCTGGTGTGGTACAAGGGCTGGTGTGTTAAAAGCACACAGATGTCTTAGTGTCATACTGTGCTTCTCCCAAACAAATCAACCCCACGTGCACGTCGTGACCACTGCCACGCAGACGGGGTTCTAATGAACGGTGAGTACCCTGCACCGTATAACTGGACCTCCACTGCCTTGTGGGCCAAGGTTCTTTTAACCAAAGGTTAAGGGTGAGGTAACCCTGACAGAAACCTCCAGAGGAGCTAAGGCCCTATAAGCTGTTGCATACATGATCCACGGCAACCTAAGTCCTAGTCATGGATCAAATGGCATGATGGGTGGAGAGGGCTCTGTAAGCTGTGGTGAAGGCAAGCTCTCCAGGAGAAGGAACCCCTTGATATAAAAACTGCTACGACTGCTGAATCCTATGCTATTGACTTGCTCTTCTTTTGGGTCAATGTGGCAGTTGTTCAGAGAGTGGGATTGTCTCGGTGCAAAGTCTTTTCTCACTATAAAAGGCTTCAAGTGTGATTTTATGACAATTTCACGCCAGCTTCAGTCGATGGGATTCATACAAAAACTTGGAGCTTGGATTCCACAGGAACTTTTGCTGTTAAATTTTTTGATTTTCTTTAAAAAAAAAAACGAGACGAGAAATTATGCAACAACCTAATATATTAGGACGAGCCTATGAGGATGAACCAACGTTTCGTGATTAACACGTTCTGTCAAGACTTTAATGTAAATCAAGTAACAACAAAGAAAACTAGCCAACAGACAGAACGAAGTCTTCCTCATAAAACATGTCATTTATTCTTCCTTCAAGTAGACGATCCTTTTTCTGGGCGCATGTACAATGAATCTGCACTTGTGTTCCTCTCCTCAGCATGTACAACGTACGCATACTAAGTTCTACATAAATTTAAACCGAATTAATATTTATGCACATCAATCTTCTAAACACACACTTTTTGTCCTCGATTAAAGGCGAAAAGAAGGAGGTGTCAAGAATGTGATATTTTATCTGCTATTGTAGAACACAATAGTGCTTTCTAATGATATATAACACTTTGCCGAATATCAAACATGTTTTAAAAATAAATTCAATGAAATGGCGGGAACTTATGCAGCAATCTGATATATATATATATATATATATATATATATATATATATATATATATATATATATACAAGCAAACAGTTAATACAACATGTTAAAAAAACACTTTGAAATTAGTTAAAATATAAGGGTTAAAGTGTGTACAGTAGAAATTGGACAATATAGTAATCGTAAATAATGGAAAATCGGTAAATTTGTTAACATATATGGAACGGTTAAAAAACTTGTTTACGTTAGACTTGAAGACAACCATATTGTAGTCAGCTAGAAAGCAGGAAAACGGAAGCTAATTCCACCGGCGTGCAGTTCTAAGAAAGAAGGTTTGTTCATGGAATCTACGTTTATGTTTAGGCACAGATAAAGAGTGGGGGAAATTAGTAATAGTGTTTTCTGCTAGACGGGTGTTTCTTGTGAAAGTCTTGTGAGGGAAACCATAGATTGGAGCTAGGCCGAGCACTTTCCATGAAAATAACGATAAAGCAGAAACAAACTCGCAAAATCTCTTCTCTGGGAAAGAGGTTGCAGGGAAGAAAAAAGGACATCTCCTACGAGGATACGAAGTCTATTTTGAACTCTATAAAGACAAGATAAGTCCTTTCTAGCAGCTGCTGCCCAGATGTGGCAACAGTACTCCATCCTTGAACGTACCTGGTTCTTATATAGATAGAGAATTGCATTCAACAGTGAGATATCTACTGGATCGATAAAAGAATCCTACCATTTTTTCCAGCGGCCTTGGCAACGGATTTAATGTATGTGTTCCATTTAAGATCAGGAGTAAAGGTCAAGCCAGAAGCTTTCTCTTGATTCTCTGAGTTTTTTGTGAGATGTTAGTTGTTATCAGATTGTGCTTGAGCTTATACTTGTAACTCAACAACTCAACAGTAGAGAGTCAACATGCAATATATATATATATATATATATATATATATATATATATATATATATAAAATGAAAATTGCAATTAAATTTACCAAAATGATCCAAGATTGTAAAATTAAAGTATAATATAAATATTAAAGAATTAATATTCATAAAGTTATCTCAGCCAGATGTAAAAGCTCGATAAAACCAAATAGGAAATAGAGCTTATAATACGAGCAAACAGTTAATAAAACATGTTACAAACACTTTGAAATCTGAAAAGGAAACAATAGATAAGTGGATAGTCCTTAATCGGCGGAGTTTCGAAGAAATACTTTCCTTCTCATCAGAGGGTAGGAATTAGCAAAATGCGGGATCGGATTTTGCATGAAAAAGTATTTGATGAAACAACAAGTAAGTCAAAGATCTTACTTGATAACAAAAAAAGTGAAGCATAGGGAATATGGTGAAGAAAAAGGTGATTACACATGAATAGATAGTCTGGTGGAAGATAAATAATCCAGTGAAGGTAAAATCCAAATATATAACTTCAAGAAAGTTAATTGAATTTCCATTTGCACAAGTAAAATCCAAGGAAATACCGTAATTGGAAGAAGATGGTCCATAATAATCCAAAGGCAGAAATCTATAGAATGATTCACAAAAATGTGTACAAGGAAAAAAGGAAAAAATTCCAATAATATATGTGTGTGTGTCGCCATATTTATACCTATCTTTCTGTACATTGAAGGCGGTTTATATATATATATATATATATATATATATATATATATATAGTAATGCGATTGATAATTTAAAATTCAAATTAGAATTAAAAATTAAAAATCTGTTTCATAAGAAGGAACAACAACAAAGTCAATAATTTGTACGATCGTTTCGGAAACGATGTTTTTAATGTGATAGACATTAAGCCACGGAGAATAATTTTGACATATAGTTTTTTAAGCAAAAGTATTGGGTGTTTTTTTTATATGTAAAAGACACCAATACATATATATATATATATGAGTGTGAATGTGTGTGTATGTGCGTGTGTGTGTGTCCATAATGATTTAATCATTTACTGTTTATGAATAAGAATTCGTCATTATTTCGTTAATTCTTTATGAATAGAGACTTTTCTCGTTGTCTGCCGTCAGAATACTGTCGATCGTAAGTCCGTCATACAACGACGTTATAGCTATCGGCGGGAAAGTGGAACTTTTTCTGCTCCTAGAATGCCATCAATGTATAAGTAGTTAAACACCGGGAAAAGTTTTTTTTTTTTTTTAAAGAAGTAGCTAATAAAGTACATTCATGTAGGACGGCATTCAATTGGGATCAAATGTCGATAATCTACCATTTTTAACTGGCCGAGATAGAAAGAAAGAATAGGTGAAAAACGTAAAAATAGAATGAATAATATTTAACAAGAAAAGAGAAAGATGGAGAAGAAAAAGAAGGAAAGAATAGACAAGGAGGGTAGAAAATAAATTAACAAATAAATGAAGGGGAGAAAAAAAAGTAGGCACAAAATTATGAAGCAATATGGCGTATGTTTTCTAAATGAATGAGTAAGTCACTTCGAGAGGGCAAAGTTGAAATGTAATATCTTTCTCTTGCTGTCCTTACATTCCATTAAATCTTTTTAAAACAAAACCAACTTAAGATTTAGCCCAGTAAAGTCGAATACATTATTTTTATGCAATAAGATTACCAAGCAGAATATTTATTAAACATATTTTAATAAATTATTTTAAACAGTCCGACTACCTAACCATATATATGCACATATGTATTAGAAGGGAGACCCGATGTTGCACGAGATAGAATGATGATGATCAATAAATATTTCAAACGCCCATGTTTATCGTTATTTTAATCGGCGAAATCGCTCATGTTTCAATCAAATCGACTAATCACCTGCTCTAATTGAGCATCCATCGCAGTGCACCGACAAAAAGCTTCACTTACACTCCTGTCAACAATACATAATAATCTACATTGCATTTCAGAGAACCTACTGTTGATTTTATGAAAGTATTTTAATATATAATATTTCAATTAGCTTTAAAATTCAAAAATTAAGTATCATGCTCCAGTTGTGCTCTAAACAGAAACATTCATTTGGAATGCGCCGATGGCGTATCAAAGAACCTAGAACCTACTGTTGATTTTATATGCCGGGTTTTTTTTTTGGGGGGGGGGCTTGTGTAGACATAACCTGTTCCTTTTTTCATCAGATTTTTGCGATTATCGATTATCGATACTAAAAGATATCCAGATACAAACCCTATCTAAGAACATTGCCAGATACATAAAGTAAATTTGTGTCAAATTTCAGATATATATATACTACATCTTTTAGCAATTTTATATGTTCGGAATCTCGCCAACTACTGATCAAAATTTAACAAATTAAAGCTCGTTGGAAAGTTAATGATCTGAATTGTCTAGTGGGCTACGTGACATTTACCCATTTTGTCCGACATTACTGTTTAAAGAAGTGGAAGATCAGTTTTCTATATTAATTTATAAATTAAAATGAACATCCGCCTTATGGCCACCTTTGCTATAAAGTGGATGTTCATTTTACGTTAAATTAATATAGAAAACAACCCCTCACTTTATAATTTCTTCATATCTTGGAAACTACTCGTTTCCTGGGATTTTTACAGTTATATTCGTTTTCAGCAGCATCGGAACCTATTCTAGTGATAATTTTAAAGGATTTTTCGTGAGTGGAAAGGTGCTGCACCTTTACAAATGCTTCAATCACAGTCATTTGTTTTTTTCTAGTTTTGCATATGAATTACAAAATATCTGATATTCCCCCAAACCTCTGTTCTTGATGAAGGGGAAAGAAAAAATTTTTGCTACAGTTTCAAATAATCTGAAATAACAGAAAGGGGTTGATTTCCAAATATTTCTCATATGTTATATCTTCCCTCTTTCCTTTTCATACATAAAGTAAATTTCACAGTGTATAAGGATTATTTGATACTGGAGATATTCATAATCGTACCCTATT
>NC_136496.1:6637728-6662728 GCF_053919585.1 Euprymna scolopes | reverse complement strand
TTATTAACGTTTAAAAAACGATTAAAATAATGGCACAACGATGGGGGAAAAAACGGGAGAAAAGATTCACAGTTCCCCAAAGAGAAACAATGCGTTAAATGTTTCTTTCTACCGGCACAATGAAGGTTTCCGCACCGCAATAGAGACAGACTCCAAAATCTTTAAATAGTTTCTGGAGTCCGCTCTATGTAGCACCTCGAACCATTCAATTTTATATCTATCGGCACAGCACGGTTTGTCAACCAAATGCTGGCCAATAGTAGAGTCCAAGGCTGCAGAAGGAGGGAGACTACCAGACCCCATCCTCCCTCGTCTGATCTTCGATGGATCATGCTGGTTTATATGAGTCAAAAGATGCAAGGATGTTCGCCCAACATAACCAGCATCGCACTAGCATTTGAATTGATATACAATATTGCTATTTTGGATGTAAGGCAAACTATCCTTGCGAAAAGAAGGAAATGCAGGTCTCGTAGTATATACCAAACGCAAGGACACAGAATAAAAGCAGTCATAAATACTTCTGCGAATCTGTTTGGAAAGTATGTTACTCTTTTCCCCAATCCACGGTAATTTTAAATAAACCGGGCAATTCAAAGGTCCAAACTTTTTAGGGGATTTAAAATCCGCAACCTTTTTGAAAATACAGTCATCAATAAGGTCAACAGGATAACCATTATTGATGAATATTTCCCTGATCTTATCGAGTTCGGCGTCCAATCTTTTAGGTGAACAAATCATGAGGGCTCTATGTACCAAAGTATTAATTAAGCCGACCTTACGTGATTTTGGTACAAAAGACAACCAGTTCACATATAGGCCAGTAAATGTCGGCTTCCTATAAATTGTAGTGAGAAAGCCCCCCCTTGAACGTTCGACAAGAACATCCAAGAAGGGAAGCGAATTGTCCTACTCACTTCCCATAGTGAACTTTAGAGCTCCATGCAAAGAATTCAACCTATCAAAAAATATCGACGCTTTACTTTGCGATGGAAAAACAGAAAAGTGTCGTCAACATATCTGAAATATGCAGTGGGTTTTGTTATAGAATTAAACAAAACGGATTCATTGTACCCGACGAAAATATCCGCTAAAGTTGGGGCCAACGGACTCCCCATTGAAACCCCGTCAACCTGACAGTACATAATATCACAAAAACTAAACTCCACGGATTTTGTGCACATCAAAATGAGTTCAATAAGAATCTCTTTTGAAAAGCATAGAGCAGTCAGGCGACCATCATAAAGCGCTTCGGTACATATACGTCTAGTCTCATCCAATCCAGTTGGTAAAGAGACTACAGACATCAAATGAGCACATAAAAGATGTCTCTGCATTAGAATCCAACCCACGTACATAATCAACAAACTGAAAAGAATCAGGGATACAATGCGTGGTATATAACTCGCGCACAGGTTGCAGAATTTCCACAAGCCACTGAGCCAAAGAATGTTGTGCCGAACCAACCATTGATAAAATAGGTCTCAGTGGAACACCTTGCTTGTGGATTTTCACCACACCTTCATCCAAAACCTCTACTCCTATATTCACGAACCGTACACCCCCTTTCTTTCAGAGCGTTAACCGCACCCGAATATATTTTATAAAAAGTCCTTTTTGGCCTGATGTGGTCTTCTCTTTGAATTGTGATTCCACTGACACATGTATGCACATATGTAGCCTATATATACTGAATTAATGTAATGCAATTTAATGTTAGAAAATCTCAAAGTATGTAAACAACTAAATAGGAAGTAGAAGTGATAACAATAATGATTGATGAAAAATTGGAAAAATAATAGAATATCGATGAAGAAAAACATCAACTAATAATAAACTCTCAAGTATGGTCTAACCAATTAATACAAATTTAAATAGATTAAATAAAATAATTTTACTAAAAAATAACCTAAAAGAGTAAAGTGAGGATAAAATTTTCATATAAGTAAATATAACAACAAAGCATTTATATAAAATCATTATATTAACTAAAGGAAAGAAACTATGGTAGAAAATAAAAATTGAATTAATGCCTTAATCACGAATAGTTTCATAGAGACTAGAATAATATAGAATAGTTTGTACGGTAAATAAAAAAAACGAAGCTTTGTTTACACTATAAGGAGGCGGAAATGTTATTAAAAATATCTATAGAAATACATTTTTAATCAATGATGGAACCGATAAATTTAGAAATAGTATACGAAACTAAGGCTAATTGAGAGGCTACTAATCAAATATACATTGATAGATACGAAAGTTTAGAAGAATTTATAAAAACAAATATATATATATATAGATATATATAAATAAATAATATATGAATAAATAAAATAAACCAATAACCGAAATAAATTATGAGATGATTTATTTAATAAATAAATATAAAAAACACAAAAATTAATAACAACAATCTAATAATAAAAAGTAAGAAATACGAAAGTAAGGTGAAAACATAATTCGATGAAAACAGTAAAAATGAAGGACGGAGAGTTGACTCCCGCTGCTTGTAAAAATGGTGTATGCCTTTATATATTTACTAGCAGTTCAGCTTTGTACTTTTCATAGTTTGGGTGTGTGTATATATATATATATATAGGTAACCTACATCAAAAATTTCGAGTGTTTGGACACAAAATTGTCAGAGACCGTTTGGTAGAGCCAGTACAGATGAACTCCTTCGACTTCGACCTCTTGGCAGCAAAATTTTCGCCCCAAAACTGATTAAAACGCTTGCTGCATGTCTGAACATTCCTTATATAAAATTTCAAATGTTCAGACTCAAAATTGGCTGAATAGTTTACTAGAGGCAGCAAAGTTTTCGGCTAAAAACGATTAAAATGCTTGCCCTATGTATCAATACACTTTATGTAAAGTTTCAAATGATTAAGTCAAAGATTGGCTGAGCAATTTGGTAGAGACCGCAGAGATCAATTTTTTAAAATTTCATCCCAGTTTTAATTTCTTAGGATTTATTTTTTGGGGCTTAAATCAAATTAAAAAGTTAGATCCATATCCAAGTAATCTACATTTAAAATTTCAAGTGTTAGAGCCAAAATAGGCGGAGGGGTTTGGTAGAGTATCAAAGATAAAATCGTTAAACCGTGACCCCTTAACAGCCAAATTTGTCTTGTCTGAAAATCGATTAAAAAGATTTTCCCAAATCTTAATACTCCCTATGTAAAATCTTGAGGCAGTAGACTGAAAATTGACAAAGTTGTTTGGTAGGGAAATGTACACACATACACACACACACACACACACACACACACACACACACGCACACACACACACAGAAAGACAATTTCATTAAAACTCCATGGAATGAGAACAAATGTTTAATTTCCTTGTACTCCTTGTCATAGAATAACTTGCTGTAAACTTTAATTTACAAAGTTTAAATCCAATTGTACTTATACTGTTGCTTATCTTGAATATGTAGCTTTTTTTACATGGTTTGGATTGTGATATATATATATATATTTCCTCTTATATTTACACGCGCATGCGCACGTACACATACACACGCACACACACACACACACACACACACACACACATATATATATATAGTGAATGACTGACAAAATTCTCTATTCCAAAGTTCATGATGATGACCATCTTATAATTTATTCCTTTAATTCAGTTGACATTATCAATTCTTGAAAGTATCTGCTTTGTAGCGCAAAATCAATCACTTCATTATTATAACTCAGTGAATCTATTTTGCCCTCACCTCATTAAAAGAAATAGCAGCAATCAATCCTTTGAAGGGAAATAAAGTGCGTTTTTGCATGATTAAAATTCGAAAATTGAAAGGGAAGCTGTAAATATCTCCGAATATGTTTACATTACGCCATCAGAAACGTTGCAATATAGACTATGCATTGCTCTGTAATTACATTGAGCTCCTTAAATAAGGATTGGTATATATTATAAGGAAACAAAAATATCTCTACAGAAATATATATATATATATATATATATATATATATATTTTTTTTTTTTTTTTTTTTTTTTTTTTTTTTCAATTTTCACCCCAAACAAGGCACAGTGCCACTTTGAAGCAGGGGGCTACTATTAGGGAATTAATTAGCGGGGTCATTATGAAGGGAGAAGAGTAGAAAGATGTTTGTTAACATTACACTTGAACTTCTGCATATCATTGCAGTTGGGAAAGCAGAATCCCGGAAGGGAGTTCCAAAGACCCGCAGTTCTGGGGAAGAAACTATTGGAGTAAAAGACTTTCTTGCACCTAGGGATCTCCACTGTAAAGGGATGAGACTTAGTAGCTTGTCGGGTTTGTCGGGGGTAGTTACGTCGGGGAGGTACAAGTGTTTGCAGTTCGTCAGAGCATTCACCATTAAAGTATTTGTAGAACAGGCAGAGGGATGCAACATCTCGTCGATGGGACAGAGGTTGAAGCCCAGATGACAGTTCAGGACCTATCAGGTTTGCGACTCTTTTTTGAACCCTGTCCAGGAGCGAGAGACAAGCAGCAGATGCACCAGCCCAGATGTGACAACAGTACTCCATACATGGGCGAATGGTTGCCTTATAGAGGTATAGGATACTGACAGGCGTAAGTAGTTTTCTAGCACGGTAGAGGGAGCCAACCTTCCTTGCAGCAGCCTTGGCAATGCTCTCAATGTATCTATTCCAGTTCATATTCCCTGTAAACGTTAGGCCGAGGAGTTTAAAAGAAGTACTTTCAGGCAATGTGTTCTTGGCCATTGCTATTGGTGGGAGAGAAGGTTTCTTGTAGTTATTGAAGGAAACAAGCTTAGTCTTAGCAGCATTGAATGAGACCAACCATTTTTGTCCCCATTCCACTACGGATTGGAGGTCATCCTCTAGTGTTTCTGCCATTTTCTTGGATATGTGTTCATTTGTTTTCCCCTCATATCTGTTATAGAGAGTGGTGTCATCGGCAAATATACCCATCTCCGAAACAATATTATCAGGGAGGTCGTTTATGAATATCAGGAACAATAGAGGTCCAAGGATAGACCCCTGAGGCACTCCCGCATTTATGTCATATTGTTTGGATGTACGTCCGTCGAGGACAACTTTGATTTTTCTATTACTTAAGAAGGATTTAATTACGTTATGAATTCTTCCAGTGATTCCATATGATCTAATTTTCCTTAGAAGACCATCATGCCATACCCTGTCAAAAGCCTTAGATATATCAAGGGCCACCGCTCTACCCTCCCCTGTTTTATCCAATGAACGGTATATACGTTCAGAAACTACAGTTAAGATATCTGCTGTTGAACGGGCTTGCCTGAATCCATATTGTTTGTCAGTCAAGAGTTTAGCAGCTGTTAGGTGCTGGACTAGGGCTTTATTAACTAAGGACTCAAATATTTTGGCGAAAAGCGGGAGGAGGCTAATGGGGCGATAATTTAGTGGGTCAGTTCTTTCACCAGAATTCTTGAAGACTGGTACCACAGAGGCGGTTTTCCAGCAGTCGGGAAAACAAGATTCGTTAAGGCATTTATTGTAAAGTTTGGACAGAACTGGAGCAACCTCGGCAGAGCATTTTTTTAATAGCACAGCCGGGATGAGATCTGGTCCACATGCTTTAGAGGTGTCTAGGTTTTTTATAATAGCATGTACCTGAGAAGGGGTGATTTTCAAGTCGTCAAGTGTATATATAGGAGCTCGATAAAATTGAGATTACTTTATAAATATTAATTCTTTAATATTTATAATATACTTTAGTTTTACCATCTTGGATCATTTTGGTAAATTTAATTGTAATTTTTATTTTATATATTTATATATATATATACATATATATATATATATATATATATATATATATATATATATATATTATTATTATTATTATTATTATTATTATTATTATTATTATTATTATTATTATTATTATTATTATTATTATTATTATTATTATTAAAAAGCACTGAATTTTTTTGCTTGATTATTTTCTTTTTTTTTTCTTTTCCAATCTCCGAGTTATTACTTTTATATTTTGATCAAAATTGTATAGAATCCAATTGTTTGTTTTTACATAGCGAGCGCTTTCGACTGGAACGTTTCCATCATCTCCAAAGAGATTAAATCATTAAAATTACGTTTGTTATTTTTTTAAATTACGTTTGGTATTACTTGTGTTAAAGTTTATATATTTTGTTATGGTCACGTGTTGAGGCAGTCCTTTAAATGGATGGACAATTGGAGGTTAATATTAATATTTATATTGAGTTAAATTACATTTCATGTTTTTTATACATATTATTTAGAATTCACGAACCTAAACATTTGAAAATGTTCCAACTGCATTCATAATTTATATTATTTATTTAAGGTTGTCTCGCTTTTATGCATAACACTAACAGTACTTTTAGTCTCTTTACATTAGTATCGCTGTGTAGGATCTTGGTATTTTCGACCATGATTCTTCGGAATTCAGAATGATAGCAACCATATTTTTTAAGCACTGTAATATTGACCTGGAGTCGAAGAAGTGGGGGGAGTAATCTTCGTCTTTTGAAAATAGGATACTATTTCTAATATCTCCAGCATCAAATAATCCTTATAAACTGTGAAATTTACTATGTATGAAAACCAAAGAGAAGAAATATCATATATAAGAATGTCTGGTCACGAATAGGCTTCTATATGGTTGACTATTATAGAAAACTGATCACATATAATGATAGAAGATGTATCGAGACACAGGAATGGGTATGTTTGATCTGGCATAATGATGATTCATTAAAATTGTGGGGTCTGCATACGCGCCGGGTCCACAAAGTATGGAAATAAAAAAATCTTAAATTTAAAAAAACGTTTACAAGGGTTTTTGATATAGATGTACATAATAATACCTTGATAAGTATGTTTTAACTTAAATAGGGATGGTATAATAAAATTGTGGGGTCTGCGTTCGCGCCTGGCCTCCCTAGAATAGAAATAGGCACAACTTTAATAAAGACTTTTCATATCTATCTGCGTAAGTATACTTTGATAATTATGTTTCAGTTTGAAGAAATATGGTATATGGGGAGAACCATGGTTGGCTGGTAGGCTTTTGTCGGAATTTTTTTTAGATGGTATGAATCGGTCTATGCCTACAATTAACCATTCGGTCAGTTCTGATATATAGAGGACACATCCTTTTAAAACATGGAATGCAGAGGTAGATCAGATATAAATGTACGGAAGCTATCCCAGTCAGCCATAGAGTATCGCTATACAGTACAGTGGAGGGGTACGTCTGGGGACTTATAACATTTCATTTTTATCTTGACTGATACGACGGAGTGGTCGGAGGATCCTAGAGGAGAAAGAACGGAACATGACCACAGCTCAGGGGAAGTTGAGAGAAAAAGGTCTAGGAGGCTTGCATATTGACCTGTAGTATCGGGCACACGGGTGGGCTCGCGAACAATCTGAGTGAAGTCATAAGCAATAGCAAAATCATGACAGAACCTCCCCTCATCGTCCGTCTTATTTGAATGGGTCAGCCATTGCACGTTATGGACGTTGAAGTCACCACAGATGTGGATGTTAGCCGAGGGATGTGCAGACAGGATGTGGTCTATTTTCTCAGGTATGCTCTTAAAGATAGTAACTCCGCTGTTATGGGGCCGATAGAGGGCAAATATAAATGCAGTGGTGTAAACAAGTGCCACCCGGAAGCACATATAAGGTAAATTAGGGTCTTCTCTAGAGATATCCCTGCCACATGGTAAGCAATCTTTAATGTAGGCACATATTCCATGCCCATGGCGATCTTGGGGGTCAGATTTAGATGTTAAGTTAGAGTATACTTTAATTATGAACTCATCTAGGGAAGTGGTCGGCCCTATTCCAGCTATCTCTTTACAACCCCTCCTTTTCATAACCTATCATACTTTCATAAATCAGAGTCCATTTTCTGTAGGCTGTTTTTGAACCCAGTCAACGACGGGTACTTTTTCTAGTATATATATATATATATATATATATATATATATATATACATATATATATATATGCATATATATATATGAAAATAGACTTTATTTTCTTATAATTTATACCAAAACCTTATTTAAGAGGCCCAATTTAATTACAGAGCAATATAATGAATGAATTATAAAAGTCTATATTCCAAAATCCGTGATGTTGACCATCTTACAATTTTATTCCTTTAATTCAGTTGACAGTATCTGACGTAATGTAAACATATAAGGTATTTACAGCTTCTCTTCTAATTGCCGGATTTTGAATCATGGCAAAAAGCATTTTTTCTCTTTTTTGATGAAATGATTGTAGCTATTTCTTCTGATGAGTTTAGGGAAAAAATGATTCACTGCTTCTTGATATAATAATTAAGTCATTGATTTTGTACTACGAAACAGATACTGTCAAAAATTGGAATGGCAACTGAATTAAAGGAATAAATTGTAAAATGGTCAACATCATTAACTTTGGAATATAGACTTTTGTAATTCATTCATTATATATATATATATATATATATATATATATATATATATGCCGCTCCCCATTAAAAAAGGGGGGTACCAGATTGGTCAATGGGAAAATTATTCCCAACAAGCATTTAGGTAAAAATGCACTTTCGTATAAATACTTGAATTCATTCAAGAAAGTATCGCTAACAAAAACAAATAAAAACATCTACGTAAAAGTGATACATTTAGTAGTCCGGCGAGGTTAGCACCGTGGTAGAGGTTTAGGCTTCTTATCACGAGGTGCCGATTTCGAATCTCGCTAGATTCAGCCACTCTGATGAGTCGTGGACGACGAAACACGTGTCAGTGGATAATTATATTCTAAAAATAATATATATGCCGCTCCCCATTAAAAGGGGTTACCAGATTGGTCAATGGGAAAATTATTCCCAACAAGCATTTAGGTAAAAATGCACTTTCGTATAAATACTTGAATTCATTCAAGAACGTATCGCTAACAAAAACAAATAAAAACATATATATATATATATATATATATATATATATATATATATATATATATATATATATATATATATGTGTGTGTGTGTGTGTGTACAATATATATATATATGTATAATGTATATATATGAATTTATAATATATATATACATATGTATGTGTGTGTGCGCGTGTGTAATAACAAATATGAAGGCTCCGTATGTCCATGCATTAATGTGAGTGGTGTTTGTACTTAGATCAAATTGTAAACAAAATACCCCTCCTGCCAGAAACCATCAAAACCTTTCATCATACTTAATGGGCATCGCGATATATTGTCGCCTTCTTCAAACGTAAGGGCGGGTAACTCTTATGCCTTCGAGCTCTCCATCGGTTAAGTGACAATCTTCACAAACAAGTTAATTAATAATTCGACTCGCTGGAACCTCCCGCTGGCTTTCGAAGCTTTTGTATTCAATAAGTCTTTTAGAAGTGATCAATCGTTCGAGTTATGAAATCCTGTATGGTCAGTAAAGTATCGAGAGAAGAGTACGGTCGATGTGGGTATTGGTTATTGAGCGCCATCAAAATACGCCTTACAATAAATTAGCCACGTTGATGAATAGTAGAGCAAGGATGTTTGAGGCCCGAAAAGGTGATGGGATGTCGTTAACTGTGTAATGAAAGTGGATACACGAATATGCATGGAATGTCGAACCCTTTATTTTATCCACGCGGATAGCATGCTCTCATTCCATTAGCCATGACTGGGTACAGGTCCTTCATAATTCGCGATTTTATTTTGAGTGTCACAAACACTGGGGATAGAAACCGCAACCTCCAGTTAGTACAACTTACAACCGAATTTTACTAAGTACTTTGTCGTGCAGATTCCCGAGTTCGACAGAAAGGTTTTCAAGTTTGACAAGATACAACTAAAGAAGGTCGTAGGTTACATCGACCAAAACGTTCTAAAAATAGCACTCAGGATGAGAACAGTCGTCCAAAGAATCGAAAACGAAATGTTTTTTGTTTTTCTTCTAAATATAATATATGTAATCGAAGGTAGCAAATCAAATTGATCTATCTATAAAAGTGAGAATGTGTGTGTGAGGACACTTCTCAACCTATATACTCAACGAATATTTGATGTACAGACTTGAAATTTAGTATATAGGGTATACAGACATGTGAAAAATTTATTAATCGGTTTTCATCTGAAAAAGGGGTAGAAATTGAAAAATTGGTACGTGGGCGGGGGGGGTCATCTGATTTTTATCTGTTTGTCAACTATTTCACGAATGTGCATGCGCGGTCGTAAAACATGCAGCTTCTTTATGTTAAAAAAAAGGAGATTAGAAAACACTTTGTAATGTTCGTGTCAAGCTGATCTAATGGCCATCGTACTTGACACATGTCTTTAGGTTTTGGTTTCGATCTTAGCTCAAGTATTTTTTTTATTTAAAAGTGAACTGTTTTGAAAAAAACAGAATACTCATATGCATATGTCTTAGTTTCTATATTAATTAAAATTTAATATTTATGCGTATTTTACGACCGGGCAACGCTAGACGGCATGCTAGTATATCTATAAAAGTGAAAATGTGTG
This sequence comes from Euprymna scolopes, assembly GCF_053919585.1. Lineage (NCBI taxonomy): Eukaryota > Metazoa > Mollusca > Cephalopoda > Sepiida > Sepiolidae > Euprymna > Euprymna scolopes. The sequence continues at coordinate 6,652,186 of NC_136496.1, read as the reverse complement.
TGTGAGGACACTTCTCAACCTATATACTCAACGAATATGTTATCTACATCCTTGAAATTTGGTATATAGGTTGTACAGACATGTGTAAAAATTTTAATCGGTTTTCATCCAGAAAACGGGCTTCTACGGGATCAAAATTGAAAAAAACTGTTACTTGGAAGTCATCGGATTTTTATCTGTTTGTCAACTGTTTCACGAATGCGCATGCGCATAAAACATGGCAGCTTCTTTATGTTGTAAGTTGGAAACACGTTTTAAATATATCGTGGCAAGCTGGTCTAATGCTTATCGTACTTGACTTACTGTCTTTGGGTTTTGATTTCGATGTCAGCTCGAGCATTTTTATTTTAAACTTACAAGAAGTGAACCGTTTAGAAAAAAAAAAAACAATACTCGATGCACATGTCTCAGTTTCTGTATGAATTAAAATATATTTATGCATATTTTACGACCGAGCAACGTCTGGCGGCCTGCTTGTTGAAACTAAAAGAAAATACGAATTTCCCCGCTTTTCCTACATCTAAGCCTATACATGTTTGGATGTCCATGTTTTTATATGCAAATCGCAAATGATTTTACCGCCCATTGTTTAATTCGGAGGGAAGACAACTACAGTTTCCCAAATGAACGTTCACTTCAAAAGAATCATGCAGATCTCTGTTTTTCCAACAGGTCCTATTCACACGGATTGGCAAACACTGGCGTCAGGCATCGGTATTGAACAAACAAACGCACTGCAACGACACGAATAAAATAAAACAGAAAAAAAGCACATGAATTAAAAACTAAACTAAACTAATATAAAAAAAACAATAGCGGTAACAAAAGAAACTGAGATTTAACATAATCTGTACATGTTGTCTATGTAGGAGACGTACCTGAAACCCATTGAGTTACAAATACTACCAGTATTTATTTTACTTGGATTTTGTTTGCATATGAATATCATGAAATATATCTTTTAAAACGTTATTCTCTTATGTAATTGCTGGTCAGAAGAGGAATTATCGGTTATTTTCTTTATTTGTCGATCTATCTAACTATCTATGTGTATCTATAGATTTAGCTAGCTATCTCGATCTATCTATCTATCTTGCTAACAGGCGAGGTAAACAATAGATGAGATGTGAAGCTATGTTTGGATAAAAACTGTCAAAATATGTCGAGGTATGAAATAAACAAGTTGCCCCGGAAGTTCTAAAGATAACTGATCAGAAGGATGTGGTTGTTCCCATGTGATAACGTTAGCTAGATATAAAGTTGAAGTTGGAATTTGGACGTAAAGAAGAGCGGGCGAGTAAGCGGTTGCCCTCCCCTTGGGAGGAATATGACGTGTCTCTAAAAATGGAAATTAGAATGAACCATTCAAGCAAAGAAACTCACTTTCCATTCTTCTGCGTTCGACACCTGGAAAGTAAATAAAAACTAATATAAATCCAACCATCGGTTTGAGGCGAAATATATTTGACCACAGATTTTCAGCTTTTCTTCAAGAACAGATGAAACCATAGGTGAGCCATAAGATCAAAGACGCGGTTGAAAAAGGTATGTCGAAACATGTATCACACACACACATATACACACACACGTGCGCGCGCATATGAACATTTAAAAGATCATAGAAAGAACTCAAATAGGTCACAAATGTAACTCAGGTTCAGATAACGAAGAGTCACTATAGACATTAGTAAACATGAGACGTATACACACTCAAACCCCACTACGTAGCAATTATTCATAACAAAAAATAAGTCTCTTTACTTCTATATATCACTAGCAGGGAGACCCCACGTTACTCGGGATTGAATAAGAAGCAAGGAATGTTCCACATTTAAATCAATTCAAATCGATTGATTGCCTGCTCTAGTGGGGGGAGCACTGCCGTGTACCGGGAGAAAACTCCACATACCTTCCCACACTGACTTAAATGTAGTCTACATTGCACTGTAGAGAACCGACTTTTTAGTTTATAAAATTATTTTTTATATATAAAGAATTGAATGAACATTTTAAATTCAAAAGTCAATTATCATGGTTCAGTCGTACACTAAACATGAGCATTTATTTCAAACGCGCCGCTGCCTTATCAAAGAACCTACTGTTGGTTTTATAAAAATACTTCCATACAATGGCTTGAATTAAAATTTTAAATGCAAAGTTAAGCGTCATGGTTCAATCCTTCGACGTAAATACCCCAACGACGCAACCGACAAGCAGCAAAATATCACCCCTTCACAGTAGAGGTGTAAGAAAGCCTCCTACTCTAATAGTTTCTTATCCAGAACTGCTTCCCCAATTGTACTGAGATGTAGAAGTTCAAGTGTAATGTGAGCAGAAATCTTGCTGCTCAACTCCCTTTATAATATCCCTGTAACTGATGTGACTGATAGTAGCCCTCTACCATAAAGTGTCCTTGTGCCTTGCTTGGGGTGAAAATTGATTTTGAAAAAATATAAAAAATTGTGATCTAAACAAAAATATGTGTTTTGAACGCGTCCTTGTCATATTAAAGAACGGAGTGTTGATTAAATACGCCGAGCACTTCTGTTTGTGCGATGATAAAACTTCTCAAGTGCACTTTTAGGTTTTATAACTTGTTACCTTTGTTCAAAATCGGTGTGTTCTTTTTAATTGGATTATTTAAATTATCGACTTATGATTTTCGATATTTATAAGAGGCATCCCGATAAAAAACCTATCTAAGAAAATCCCCAAACACATAAAGTATTTTGTGTGAAATTTCATGAAAATCGGCCGCGCTGTTTCGAAGCAACAGGGACCCCACTCACGCACATACACAGTGCCTTCTATATATAAGTGAAGATCTGTACTCATTATGACGTCATCGTCAGGGATTACTCGTTGATAATAATCGGTGGCTTGACCTGAAGTCTTTGTCGTTACAAGTCTCTCTATATGTCCAGTACTCCCCAGTTATTTCAATAATCTTGAAAATGTGTGTATATATATATATATATATATATATATATATATATATATATTTGGTAAAACTGGTAATTAGTAAAAACCTGAAAAGAGTGCTCAATATATATATATATATATATATATATATATATATATATATATATATATATATATATATATATATTGATATTGCCATGTTTTTTTTTAATTTTTCCCGCTACCTTAGCGGTTGTTTAAGAACTATAAGCTCTTATTGTTATTCATATATATATATATATATATATATATATATATATATATATATATATATATGAATAGATCACCTTTATTTCATGGGATGATGTTTATTTTATTTTTATTATTAAATATTATTTTACGTGCATAAAAGTATACCTATGGACACGCGTGTTTCTGTGCTGACGAAGACTAAAAAGCCAGAAACACGCGTGTTCATAGGTATACTTTTATGCACGTAGAATAATATTTACTAATATATATATATACATATATATATATATATATATATATATATATATATATATATATATATATATATATATATATATATATATATATGTATGGGCTCTCTCACGGAAGATTTCGGCGTATGAAGTTCCGCCACAACAATTAAGTTGTTCGGAAGTCCACACGTATGATTTGTTTATAGTTGGTGAAGGCTTTGTGTAGAACCAAGCAGTTTTCGATATGACTGCTAATCTTTGTCGGCGCAAATGCTTGCCACATAATGAAGTATACATAACAAAGGCGAGTTTTAACATCAGTTTTAAATTCTCCGATATGTATGTCTTAACGAATGTTTGAGGTGCATCTTTCCCAGTGAATTAATGCGCCCTAAGATACCAATCTGGAAATTTCTATGACTCAGCGCGGTAAATAGAGCGGTTAGCTTTACCTGGTGCTGGCCAGGCTCATCGTTGCTTAACTTTGATGATCTGACGAGAACCGGTGTGTCAACGTGATTGTGCCCTATATATATATATATATATATATAGAGAGAGAGAGAGAGAGAGAGAGAGAGAGAGAGAGAGGGGAAAAGAGAAAGAGAGAGAGAAAGAAAGATACTCCGATGAAGTTTTGCGACACTTTCATGAGTAAAAAGAGGCTATTTTAACGTTTTCTTCGTAGTCGTAGCTAGATTGCCAATCTCTTTCGCCAAGATCAACATTGTCTATTATTTACCACTTCTTGACGAACTGAGGAACGATCTACGTGATCTATGTGAACAAGTCCGATTCATTCCTTTTTTCCGTCTTATTTCTTATCTTTGTCAACAACAACGTTTAAAAGTATATTTAACAACACCGGCTGGCGACCTGGCTGTTCAAAATTCGAATCCAAATGGTTCCCCAAAAATACTTTCACTTAGGATGTTGGAAACTCTCTTCGTGGTCCCTTCCGTAAGCATCCGATGTCTCTCTAGGAAGGATTTTGACTACAAAAATATCGGAAAACCCAATGTCAACAATAGAGTGTTCTGATTTATACGATATAGTGGTGGTGGTGGTGATGATGATGATGATGATGATGATGATGATGATGATGATGATGATGAAGAAATTATTAAAGATAATGACATTTTTGTTCTGGTTGGTGTGATGAATCCTATGTGACTCGTTGAGAAATCGGAAGGCCAATAAAAACACTGTAACTTTAGCGGAAGTGTATACTCTCTAGGCGTTCGTCCCATCTAAGTTAAACATTTTACTAAATGGCGTAATTATTAAGTATCTACTTAGTTTTCTTTTTGAGAACGTTCGGTTTTTCTGATGGAAGAAACACATTATATTGCCGTACAGATATCGGATAAGATCGGATAAGATAAATAAGTGCGGGAACAACAAAGAATTTGATTGGCTAACCAGCAAATCCAGTACCATGGGAATATACAAAAAACACGACATAATACCGATTCGATTCAATAGCCTGACAAATCTTCACGAGGATGCAATGCGGAAAATTCGGTGTAGCTTAATTGTTATATAAATTTTCAAAAGGTACTAGTTAGCTTTAATTACATATTGAGCACTGTGGGAGTAAATACTGAAAATAGATGCAGAAAATTTTATTTATATATATATATATATATATATATATATATATATATATATATATATATATATGTTTAGAGGTACAGAATTTATATACAGTTTTGAATAAAATAGGCGGATGTTTCTTAAGAGCACTTTCGGCTATTAGCTCATCAGGAGAAAATCGATAGCGTACAAAATAATATTATGTCGAAAATAAAGAGTTCTAATGGGGAACTTATTAAATGTGGCAAAAGTACGGGGACATTAAAATAAATTTATTAACGTTTAAAAAACGATTAAAATATTGGCATAACGAGGGAGAAAAAAAATGTGAGAAAAGATTCGAAGTTCCCCAAAGATAAACAATGCGTTGGATGTTTCATTTTGCCGGCACAAAGAAGGCTGACGCACCGCAATAGAGAGAGACTCCAAAATCTTTAAATGGTTTTTGGAGTCCGCTCTATGTAGCACCTCGAACCATTCTATTTTATACCTATCGGGACAGCACGGGTTGTCAACCAAATGCTGGCCAATAGTAGAGTCCAAGGCTGCAGAAGGAGGGAGACCACCAGACCCTATCCTCCTTTGTCTGATCTTCGATGAAACATCCTTTTGACTCGTATAAACCAGCAGTGTGTGCGTGTGTGTGTGCGCGCGCGTCTGTGTGTGTGTGTGTGTGTGTGTGTGTGTGTGTGTGTGTGTGTGTGTGTGTGTGTAATATATATATGCATAGCAGACGACGCCATACCTGACGTTGTAGTAGATGACGTCATGGGAGGGGGAAAATGAAAGTAGATTCCCTGAGCAAAGCCGGGCAGCCAGCTAGTCTATACATATTACTTGAAATAATGCAACATAATTACATTTTTGTTCGGATTGGTGTGTTGAAGCCTAGACTTCTCGTTAAGAAATCCGAAGGCCACTAAAAACAAGTTAAACTTTGGCGGATGTGTTCACTCTCTGTGTGTTCTTCCCTCGTCCGGTCAAGATGCAAGATATTACTAAATCAAGATCTAAGTAAATCTTGAGTATCTGCGAATCAATCTCCTTAAACATCAATCTGCGACCACCCCCGCTGCCGTCTGATGGTAATGGCAAAGATTCGTCATATCTTCGACTAAGTAGCGGCATTTCAAAAGTCGCTCGATATCTTCGATATCTGCGTTCGTAACGCTTGGTGGCATCACTTCACGATTCAATGATTTTGTCCAGGGCAAAGGTCAAAGCACTTGGCGTATTGTAGAAAGAAAGATATTAGAAAAATGCGAATGAAGTGAGAAAGAATGTATAACGATCTAACTACCTAACTATTTAGCAATCGAGATATATATATATATATATATATATACATATATATACACATGTATATATGTATATACACATATATATACACATATATATATATGCATATATATACATATATATATATATATATATATATATCGTCGATTAACGATGCATTTGAACAGTACTAGCTCAATATACCAGCATTTAACAAATCAACATAGCTGTCCCCCCTCTAATCTTAGAAAGGTCCTCGTGGACAACACATGGATTTTACAACGAGAAAGTAATTGTAAAAAATTAAAAATACTTGAAGCACTATATATAAAAACCCAGCACCAATCTATAAATAGCATTAATTTTGAAAGTAGCAATAATGTGCTGAAATGTTTAGCATAACCAGTATACGACTGGTTTTACTAACATTGCCTTTTATCATCCTAATTTTTAATCGAGTTTTTTCTCACTCGTAAATGTATATTTTAATCGACTTTTCACTGACTTTTTTTATCATTCGTAACTATATATTTCACTTCTATTTTTAATATTTTATCTACACCTGATGATGATTCAAGAAAGAATCGAAAGCGCTCGTGTGAACCATGGAACATTTGTAAATACCTTCCATTTTGAAGTTAAAAAATCTTACGAAAGATCGAAAAAATGAAAAAAAAAATCATTAAGCAAGGTATCTCTGCTGTTTTTAATAATGTTTGCCTGAATGAAGGAATGCTGCCTAAATACACTAATATATATATATATATATATATATATATATATATATATATTCATCCACATACAGTACTGTTCCACTATTTCACAGCTCATCAGGGCGGCTAGACACACACACACACACACACATACATATATATATATATATATATATATATATATATACAGAGAGAGACAGAGAGAGACAGAGAGACAGAGACAGAGAGAGGATTTTGTTCACAGTCTCACTGACTGTTTCCTTTAAAGAGATCCATTTCGCAGTGCTCCCTTAGGTGGCCACACGTTTAATACGTGTTGGAATCATGCCCAGTAGGATGGGTCTTTTAGCCTGTCGACATTATAGGGGGCACTGACCGTCTTGGGGCGGTTTTTGTTTGGCTGTGCAATGTGCAGTGTCAGTACAACCCTGAACAGTCTATGGTCAGTCTAGTACAGTGCCTTTCATGGCATGGGCCACATGGACGTCCATGATGTCTGCTGGCGAATTATGAAGTCAATCATGTGTCGTTGTATTAACCTCAGGTGTACCCAGGTGGTCTTGTACTTGTCTGCCATTCTGAACACGGTATGGTGATTAAAAAGCTTGTGCTTTGCACACTTGCTGACGAGGAGCATGCCGTTGTTATTTATCTTGTCTACTCTGTGTTTGCCCAGAACACCTTCTCAGCTGCTGTAATTACTTCCCACAATCGCATGTAACTCTACAGGGATGACTAGTTTGTCGCTTAATGAGGTGATAATTAATGACTTAATTATTGGTTAAACTGTTCATAAAATTGTTCCCTGGCATCATTTGAGCTCGAAAGTGTAGAGGCGTAAGTGCTGATATTTGTGAGGTATCTGATCCTGCTGAGAGGGGTGCGTAGTTTCATGAACATTCGTTGATTCGAACTAGTAGCGCAGCCATGCTCCTCGGAAAAATTGTCCTGGTAGCAAACTCAACACTGTGAATCCGGTCGTCTACTTGCAGCTTTCCTTTCTAGAAGATGTAGCCACTTCCTTTCTCTAAGGGGGGGGTAATGCTGTCCTAAATATGCTGCCTAGTCTCTGCCGAACTCTCCAGTTGCCCTTGGATTCAAGAAAAAAAGCTCCCACTTGCTCATAGATTGCTTACGCGCAGATTTGCGACTACAACTCCTAGTGTTCACCTACATCTGTTGCTTTCGCCACATCGCCCATCGTCACAGGACTTGAACGGCGTGCGTAAACAGATCAGTAATCGGTGATTAGTTTCAAAATTGACCTGTACGTGAAGGTTTTATAGCGGGTAGACCGGTGCGCAGGGACAATCTTACCCTCTCGGTGTGGGAAGTCTTGATCCAGTGGCACGGAGAACCATTATGAGGGAGACTGTCAGGCTGCAGTGGATGACCTGCACATCTTTGGGTGCTACATCTTGTTCTAGGCGCTTCAACGACACTTGCTGCCGCCGCCTTTACAACCGTTGGTTCTACAGATAAACTCTTCCGCTTGTTCTATAAGTAGTCAAACTTTGCATGAATCTCGATCCTTACTCACCGCGGGTTTGAACTCGTCGGCTGACCTCACTTGATTTAGCAAGTTTGCAAAAGCCAGTATCCAGGGTATGGTCACTCTTTGATGCGGCATGGAGTCACAGGTGAGAGGTGAGTGCCGGATAGAGTTCAGTGACAGAGGAGTTATCCTAAAAATGACATGTGAGGCCATACCAAAAATACTAACTACTCTCTGAAAACCCTACATATATATATATATATATATATATATATATATATATATATATATATATATATATAAGAGAGAGAGTGGGAAAGCATAACAGAGATACGAACGAAATGCTAAAAGAGAAATTGGTGATAAATTCGGTTAATTAAAAATTACGGAAATGTATTTCAAACATAACTTAATCCCATAACTAAGTCATATTTTTAAATTAATTTGCTGTCATTAAATTATACAGGGAAAAATTATAGGGGAAAACCAATGCATTAACTCACATTTACTACAACCGACCCATTTGTAATAATGATTAGAATGTTCGCTAGTGGGTCAGGAGATCAAGGTTCAATTCGGTTGAGTCGTGCCAAACACGTTAAAAAATTGCAGTTGACACACTCTTGCAAAGTACTTAGTATTATACGAGGATAATCAAAGTAAAGTGAGTAATATTGGGAATATCCTGGCGTCCTCCCTGTTGGCATTTAATAAAAAAGGAAACCTTCGGGTGGTCCTCGACTATAGTCGGTCACTCAGCTACTTAGCTTAATAAAATAATAGATGTTTATGTTTCGCAATTTTAATATAAGGATTTGGAGGATAATAGTTGGAATAATACGAGTACTCTGTGGAACTCTGTTCCGTCTGCTTGCTTCCCACCTGACTACAACCTGGATGTCTTCAAGTCCAACGTAAACAAATTCCTGAAGAACCGCCCCCTTAAGTAGACATTTTTATTAAACCCCCACACTAACGTACTGTACATGCAATAACCCTTATCCTTGGGTGACTTCCGCGCCTTGATAAGTGGTAAGCGCCGAGTAAAATAAATGTCAATGTTTAATTACAAGGAAGTCATTGTTCTATTTATGCGCGAAATCCTTACAAGTAAAACACAATTGTTTGCCACAGTATTACAAAGCTGTTTAAGCGTTGTCTTATGGAGAATTGCTTCTCAACACCATGTGAAAACCTCATCAGTATTCCCCGTATTTAAGAATTAAGGTAATCAGTCATCTCCCTCTCAGTACAGATCAATAAGTCTTCTGTACTACTTGAGTAAGTTGCTGGAATCTGTGTTAAACAGAGAAGTAGACTACTACCCCACCAAAAATAACATTCTTAATGGCATGCAATATGGTTTCCGTCCTACTAGATATACAGCAGATGTGCTAACAGTTATATCTCATAGGATTAGTCAATCTCTCGACGGAGGTTTCCTTTCTAGGGCAATTGCTCTTGACATATCAAAGGTCTTTGATAGGGTATGGCATAAGATTTACTCCATAACATTTCTAGCTACGGTATAGAAGGAAATGTCTTCGCAATTATTGAATAATTTCTCTCTGATAGTAGTGGTTGATGGGCAGAAATCAGAATCTCATAGCATTAATGCTTGAGTCCCTCAGGGGTTCATCCTGGGCCCAATTATCTTCCTGGTCTACATCAATGATCTCCCAAATCTCATCCTAAGATCATTCATAGACATTTATAATGACAATGCTACCATCTATGGCAACACATCAAAGGCCGTAAATAACCAAGTTCTCTCTGATTCTCTCTCCTCTGATATTGAACACCTGGTACAACGGGAAAAGAGGTGGGTGGTTAATTTTAATGCATCTAAAACCAAGCTTCTATCTTTACATCATCAATGCTCTGATCCCCGTCTGGCATCAATTGAAATGAATGGCTCTCGTCTTGAGAAGGCTCCATGTTTTGACAAGCTTATGGGTCTGAGTTTTCCTCCTGATCTGAGATGGAACACGTACATCAAATCTGTCGCTAAGGTTGTTGGAAAAATGATGGAATCACTCTACCGCTCCAGTAAGTATCTCACTGTTGATGCAATTCTCTACGTGTATAAGAATCAAGGATGAAATATTGCTGCCACATCTGGACAGGAGCTGCTAGAAGCAGCTTATAATGTTTTGACAGAGTTCAAATAGACGTCATAGCCTAGTGAGGGATGCCCTTGTCACTTCCCTGCAACCTATTTCCCACAGAAGAGACGTTGCGAGCTTGTATCTGCTTTATCGTTATTTTTCATGGCAAGTGCTCGTCCGAGCTCCAATCTATGTTACCCTTTTTCGAATTTCATGGAAAACCATCGTCTAGCTGAAACCACTATCAATAATTCCCCTACTCTTTATCTGTTCCTAAAACTAAACGTAGATTGCATGAACAAAGTTTCCTTCTTAGAACTGCAGGCCTGCGGAACTGTCTTTCGTTTGTCTACTTTTCAGCTGACTACAATATGGTCGTCTTCAAGTCAAATATAAACAAGTTCTTTGATCAACCGTCTCCTTAAGTAATACAATTTACCAAATTTCCACTATAAACGATTACTACGAAATTGCACTATTAACCCTAATCCTCAAGTGGTCTCCGGGCCTTGATAAGCTGTGACTTCTATGTAAAAAAATAATACACCTAAAAACATAAAGTCTCCATCTTTCCATCTTCTGATATGTATATACACACACACACAAACACACACACACACACACACACACACACATATATATATATATATATATATATATATATATATATATATATATATATATGTTATAAAAAGTAAATGTTTAACAAAGCAAAACTTATCAAGATAAAGAAAAGCTCAACACTCTCAAGAGGAGAAAAAACAATGACATTAAATGAAATATTAGGAATAACAGTTATACATACATTCATTATATCATAACAATAAGGAAAAGTTAGGGGGAAATTTAAGAAAAATCTCTTTAGATCATGGCATTTCGGAGCTAAATGCTTCTCAGCAGAAGAGGAGAAGGACCAGAATTATACAAAATGCAAATATAAAAGAAAACTGACATTTATAAATTAAGCAGGGATGCATAAAATGGTAAATAATAATTAAAAGTTTAACATACGAGGGTAAATCGGAACGATAGTATGTATATATATATATATATATATATATATGTGTGTGTGTGTGTGTGTGTGTGTGTGTGTGTGTGTGTGTGTGTGTAATATTTTAAAAATGTATAGGCCATTACGAAATAAATGGGATCATTAAAGAAAAGCCAATAATAAAAAAAGAAAAGGAAAATAGGGAAGAGATGAAGGAAAGTGGAGAAAGAAGGGAAGCAGATAGAAACAGTAAATAGGGGATACGAAAATACATATATAAATAAATACAAATAATTAAAGTTAAAATAAAACCACCTAAAAAGGCAGTAAAAGGGATTAGAAAAATCTTCAAAAAAGTTTTCCAAAATAAAATTTTTAATAATAAAATAAAATTATACCAATGCGAAGAATATGGTAACAGTCTACAAATCCAACAAAATAAATTCTGACCCTCCTCTTTTGATGAGAAGACTTTAGCTTCGAAATGCCATGGCCTACACAGGTTTTTTCTTAAATTTCCTCCCAACTTTTTCTTGTTGTTCTGATGATATTATAAAATTATATATAATTTATATTCCTCATCTTTCATTTAATATATATATATATTATAATATCTATATTATATATATGCATATGCATATATATACATGTAGTGCACTGTTATATATATATATATATATATATATATATATATATATAACAGTGCACATATATATATATATATATATATATATATAACAGTGTTATATATATATATATATATATATATATATATATATATATATATATATAACAGTGCACTGCATTGCAAGTTAAAGTATTTATTTTTCTTATCAAAAAATTCCTTCAGCGTTTCAAAATTTCGGCAAGCTTTTTTCGGGTGTATTTCGTTATGCAAGAACAGCGATTTATTACTTAGATATCGACTCTTTTCGTGCATATACTCTTCAGAAAAAACAAAATTGCCTCTAAACAAATATGCATGAATATATGTTGGAAAACGGAATCCATAGAAGATCCAGCATCCTGTATTTACTTAATCATCCATCTTTGAATCAAGTGTCACTTAAAAGTACGATTAAATATGATATTTTACTTTATGCAAATTTCTAATTTATTACTATAGCGTCAATTCTCAATCGAATATTAATCATTATATTGTGCCCAATATATAATAGTGATTTCAAAAGTAAAAAAACAAAAATGACTCAGGTGCAAAAAAAACTAGAATCGAAACCAAAACATAGCGCACCAACTCCAGTCGTTACCATTTGAGCTATTATCCGATGGACACGGAGTTAAAATTGAAATGTATATATTTGCGCATGCGTACAAATAACACGTTTACTCCAATTACGCTTAACATGTTCCAATTTTTTTTCAATGTTGATCCTTTAGCAACTATTTTTACTAGCTAAAACCCCATAAAAGAACGGTTACAAAAAATGTGTTTCGGTGGAGATGCGCTTTAAAAAAAATGGAGACAGACATACAGACAGATGGAGTTATAGTCAGTTTTATAAATTAGATTCTAATCCGTTTAAACATATAAGGCCTCCATATTTCCGTTTTCTTCTGTAAGAAAAAAAAACGCACCCACAATAGTTCTCATTTGGAAACACTTAATTCCGCCTTGTTTCTTCTTCCTCTCCTTGAATCCCTCCATCCCTGGTTTCAGACCTCTTACCTTGAAGACTATCAAAGTTTCCTGCAAATTATTCATTTGATGTATTTATTGGCTTTCGAGCTAATCTCCTTCCACGTAGCCGGCGGCCATCTTGAAGGACTCCACTTGGACGCAACATGTGGAAGAGTAAATTTCACGCACTAATATACATTCCCCCGTCCTTCCTTTCGCACCTTCAAATTTGTCTACCCGGTATTCCCATACACACACAAAACACGACCCCCCCTACGACACCAGCCCCGATTGTGACCTTGAACTTTTTCTTTTAGGAATGAATCTGTTCTCTGATCATTCAACCTGAACAAAATCGGAGAAAATTGGATGACACGAAAATCATTTGAACCAAAATTAAACTTTAAAAAATAGTTTCCGATGACTCATCGAAGATTTACATCAGAAACGTACGAGTGTTAAAATTAAGGTGATCATCTTTTTAAACATATTCATAGCGGAATTAATCTATATTATTTTTCTCTTAGTCTGTCAACCTGCCTGTCCGTTCTACGTTTTCTCGGAAAATAGTTGATTTTGGTTGAGTAGTCCAAAAAACATTATTCTTGCGCAAAATTAAATATTAATATTTTCTCCGAAACTACTCGTTCGATCTGACTTAAATTCTGTATGTACTTTTACTATGATCAGGTGCAGCCAACTAAGTAGCATGGTATCCATTCGATGCAAATATAGATAATAGGTATCACTCACTGCAATACAACATTTATTGTAGAAGTTTTCTCAAAAACTACTCAGCCGATCTGGCTTAAATTTTATATGAATTTCTGTTTAGATATTGTGCAGCGAACTAGATATTATGGTATACCTTCTTTGCATAGTTAGGAATTAATAGGTATTAGTTATCCTCATACTACATTTATTCTACAAGTTTTACTTGAGATGCACACTTGATAATTTGCATACGTGCTTTAACGACTGCTGCTGCTGTTAATTTTTTCTCACACGCACCCATACGCAAATTCAAATCTGTAAAATACTTTATAAAGTTTGATGTACTTAGTTTTAAGTATAGTTCTAAAATCATTATCTGACAGCCCGGCGTTGCCATGTCGTATATATACGCTTAAACATGATATTTTAATTTATGCAGAGTGTGTAAGTATTATTATCGAATCAATCTTCTATTGATTATTATATATTGCGAGGAATAATTTGTCCGGTAGACTAATTCGCAAAAAAAATAAAATAATAA
>NC_136496.1:6615228-6632728 GCF_053919585.1 Euprymna scolopes | reverse complement strand
TAGAAAATTTCAGGAGGGAATGATCTTGGATCGAAAATAATTTCCGATGAGAATTGAGTTCATCGCACTTGGATTAAAAAAAAAAGAAGAAAAAAAAGAAAAATTGATAGAGAGGAAAATGCAAAAAGGTAAAAAAAAAAAAAAAGAAAAGAAAGAAAAGACAAACGAAAGAAAAAAAAGAGGAAGAATGAAAAAGAGAATAAACAAAAAAACGAAAGAGATTGCAAACAAGAAATAGAAAAGATAAAAAGGAAAGCTTGATAAATAACAATGGCGTAAATTACGAGTATTTTTTGCCTTCGTAGGAGACACCCCTTATCAAGGCCCAAAAGCTAATCGAGGATAAGGGCTAATGACTGTCAGGTTGACGGTGAGACAATGGCGTATTAATAGTTATTACGGGACCTGTGGAAATTCCACAGTGACATCTTTCATGTAATATAATGCTATTGGGCATTCTGTGGACGTTCATCGTGAATGCATACCCCGCGATATTATTGTAGCCCTTTTGTTAAAACTGTAAAAGTATTTATCTAAATAATCTGGTTAATGTAGTGACAGAGTACAAAATAGACTTCGTGGCTTAGTGGGGGATGCCCTTTTCTCTACCCTGCAACCTCTCTCCCACAGAAGAGACGTTGCGAGCCTATCCTTGTTTTATCGTTATTTCCATGGCAGGTGCTCGTCTGAACTCCAATCTCTGGTCCCCCCTCGCCAATCTTTCGCGAAAAACACCCGTCTAGCTGAACCCACTGTGAAAAATTTCCCTCACTCTATATCTATGCCTTAATCAAAACGCGGATTCCATGAACAAAGCTTCTTTCTTAGAACTGCACGCCTGTGGAACTCTGTTCCGTCTGCCTGCATCCCACCGGACTACAACTTGGATGTCTTCAAGTCCAACGTTAACAAATTCCTAATGAACCGCCCCCTTAAGTAAACACTTCATCAAATCTCCACACTAACGTAATGTACTTGCAATAACCCTTATCCCTGAGTGGCTTCCGGGCCTTGATAAGTGGTGATCACTGTGTAAAAAAAAAAGAATATATCGTGTTATTGCGGTTTATTTCCAATATCCTTAATAGGAATTTGTGACATATTTCTATTTATGAACACTCGGCGCGAACGGAAACCCCGTGATATAATTATACATATTTAGACAGAACATATACAACACTTGGATCCTAGCTAGAAGACCGAGAAGGTATATTTTACTTTCAAGTACGGCCCAAAACCGACAATATTTTTTAAATTTGATTTTTTTATATATATATATATATATATATATATATATATATATATATATATATATATATATTAAGTCTTCGGTGATCAGGGGATCCTATTTATTAAAAAGGGGGGGTAAAAAATGATAACATACTACGAACGTTAAATTATAGTCTGTATATACTAATTTAAAGTTTGTAGTGTGTTATCTCCTTTTATCCTCCTTTTTAATTAATAGGATCTCCCGATCGTATAATCTATAATCTGGAAACCGTGACATACGTACGTACGTACGTTAAAGGTACTGCGGTATTAATATATAGACTAGTGGAAATGGGGTAAAACTAGATTATTGGGGGGAGGCTCAATAAAAACTTCTCTACATTAGACTTGAAAACGACCAAATTGTAGTCAGCCGGAAAGAAGATCAGCGGAACAGAGTTTCACGGGCAGGCAGCTCTAGGGAAGAAACTTTGTTCATGGAATTTTCGTTTAAATTTATGCATAGATAGTGAGAGGGGAAAACTGCTGATGGTCGTTGCAACAGGTAAAAGATAAAGAGACGAATAAAAGAAAGAAAGAAAGAAAGAAAGAAAAGGTGAATGAGAAAGATAAACAAAATAAAAGCAAGAAAAAATGAAGGAAAATCTCATTGAACGAACGGATGCAAACGAAAATATAGAAGGAAACAAATAAAAAAGAAAAACGGGTTGTTGATGGTTTGATTACGTGAAAGAAAGATAGAAATAAAATATAAAAGAAAAAAATAATTAATCGTGAAAGGCATGAATAAAGAGGCAGATAAAAAAGAAATAATTAAATAAAAAGAAGAAAAGATTGACGGAAGGAAGAAAAAAAAGAAAGATACAAGGTGAAACAATAAAATTGTCGCCCTAAACAAAAAACAAATTTGAAAAGTTTTATTGAAAAAATAAATTCACGCAACTTGATTATATAGTAGAGCTGATATCTATCCAATGTAACCGCCTTCAGCTTCAATCACCGCCCTGATACGGGTCCCTAACTGGGAGCATGCCTTCATCGCAAGGAGCTATCGGGAGTTCGGCTAGTACTCGGCGACGATCAGGCTGGCTTTGGTGTAGTGGGAGGTCATGTTGGTGATGTTCTCGACGTATGACCAAACGAAGTATTCCAGCGTGTTCAGGTCGGGGGAGGAGGGGGTGAAGTGAGAGAAGGGTACAAAGTCGTAGCACTTCTTCTGAAACCAAACCTGGGCCACTTTGAACTTCTGTGCCGGCGCCGAATCCTGATGCCAACCCAGGGTCTGCCAGCCCACCGTGATTGCATCATGGGATCACAACACTCTTCAACACATCCAGGTACACTTTGGTATTGACATATAAACCGACTCCAAAGATGTGAGGTGGCATGATGTGAACCTCGCTTTAAACCACGCCAAAGACCATAGTCCTGGCCGGGAATTTCGTTTTCATCCCCCAGGGCACGTCCTTGTTATTCGTAGCAATCCAGTGATGCATTTTGAGAGTGCTGACAATGATCCTGTTGTCATAACTTGGATCGATAAAAAGCATGAATTGCAGAGTGGCGCATGTCCGATCTCGCTCCTTGAACATTGTGTTACCTTTAGACAGGATAAAAGGTTGCTACCGCTCTTGGAATTTGTACACAACTGGGCAACTAGTGGATGGTCTGCAACAAAATGAGAACATCGGTTTTCATCAAATGGAAATGGAATCATGTCGTCTTTTCTAGCGCGACAATTTTATCGTTGTAGAAGGAAACAAAAATAAGAAAGAAACAAAAATTATAAAAGATAAATCGAAGAAGGAAAGAGTCCGCTGTGGAATTTTCACAGGTCCCGCTTGTTTATATTATTGTGGTATTTTGCAAAATCTTTCACGCTACACCTGTAACGTGGCCGTTACGCTGGATCGTGTTCGTTACAGTTCAAACGCTTCTCGGACCCCTGCCGACCACATGGTGTCCTTTTTCTTCTTTTTTTCTTGTCGCACAATTTCGCGCACACTTCCTAATGTGCATATGTGCTTTTTTCGGTTACTGCTGCTAATATCTTCGCAAGCCAGCTATCTTACAGCTACTGATATTTTCACACGCGCTCATACAAGCTATCACACACCGTTTGGACGGTAGAATGTAGACAAGACAATGGCCCTCTTTTTACATTTGTAGATGGTTAAGTTAGCTTTTTAACCCCTATCTAGGCATAATAATTTTTGATCGATCCATTTCTGTTCTCGTGCAGTTAAGAGTTTTCCACTGGAGCCAGATTGCTTTTGAACCGGGAAGGAGAGTTTCACAAGAGGAGATTCTCGTGCCAATACGCGGGGTAGAGGCATTGTATAGCCGTCTGTTGCACAACTGTAGTCTTGTTTCTACTTGAGATGTTGTTAGTGGGTCCATATCGCTAAGGAAGATATTGCTTATTATTTTCATCTAGAGTGCTCGGTTTTACTGGTAGTAAGATTTCCCTTACGTTGAGAAAAGACCTTGTGCCTTACTATGCTCACGTGGGGAGGCAAAAGAAATACAGTACAAAGGGAGAGAACTAATATCAAGTCGAGGGTAAATATTTTTGAAAGGTGGGGAACGAGTGAAGGAATCTGAATGAACTAGAAAAAGGGGAAAGTGGGAGATAAAGGAATCCGCTAGGGAAAAAGTGGGGTTTGGAAGACAGATTTAGTGTCGGAACGAGCGGGTCACATGACCCAGAAAATCACAAGTCGATCTGATATTCCAGCAGGAATTGAGTTAATCAAATTCCATCAGATGGCGATGACAGTGTTTGCGCACACAAAATGAACCGAGCTGAGCGGGATGGAAAAGGAAAATATTTGCGCGGGAAAAGGAGAAGATAAACATGGCGTCCAAACACGTTCGTCAATTGATGAATTTCTATATTTAATGACGTGAACTGTTTACATTTCGTTTCTTAAAGGGTCCGAGATGACAATGTCCGATTACTGAATTTAGATCTACCATCACGAATTTGACTGATATGAGATATGTCTCTTTGCTAAAGCGTGTGCTAGTTTAAGAACTTAAAATAAAATAAAAGAATATTAGATTCGAGTATTAAAAACTAGAATTAGTATGGTAAATTCACAGATAAGTTTAAAAATTAACTAGAGTTCAATTTTCTCTTTAAGATTAGAAGAATGCCGTGTCTTGGTGTTGATGTCACTGGGCAGTAAGCAGATTTTGTGAGACTATGAGCGTCCCCCAACAGATGGAGCCAATACAATAGGAGGAAATGATTAATTATCAGAGAAAACTTGTTTGAGGCGAGATTAGTAAAACGATGATGGGGGAGCACTAAGACGCCCCGTGATCAGGGATCAATATAAGGATAACACGCTAAGAGTGGCTGGTAGGATAAGTTCGGAAATAGTCAATTTCTATTAATCATATGTGATGGTGACTAAGACAAAAGACTGTGCACAGCATCTCTGATTTTGAGTAAATAAATTTAAGAGTCAGACTTAGTTTATACAGTTTTCAGTTTGCGATAGTTGACGACAGTTTGCAGCTCGGACCAGATGGGGAAAGTTTTAGTGGATGAATAAATGGATCGATCAAATGGCGAAGAAACACACTTAGACAGACAGATTTCAATATATACACTCAGGACACTGTTGATTATATATGATTGTGTTTTCTTTTGTGAGTTTGATTTGTTTATTATTTATGTGTTAGCCAGTTCTCGATTCATAATCAATCATTAATATGAGAGAGGACAACATGGCCAGAAGATGAAGGAGAAAACCACGACAAACGCCGTTTGTGATCAGCTATTATTGAGAGTAAAGCGCATATAGTATCACAATCTGACAATTAGTAAAGTGATGACCGGATGTCTTTCATATTTGCCACCATAGAAAGCGAGTCAATCGTTGCTTTCTTCTCCTCAAGGAAAAGATAAAGGTAGTTTTATGTGTGTAAATGTATACAAATATACCTCCTAATTTGAAAGCTATTTGTTAATGCTTTTTTATCAGAACGTTCGTAAAAGAAGTTGAGGAAGTGAACTGAGATGGAGTGAAGAAAAGGGTTTAGCCCTGACTGGCACACCAGCACTGAAAGCTAACCCTTGAATCCCGTTAAAGCCTAGTGGGAATGCCCGTTTCCCTTCCATGAAACCTATTTCCCACAGAAGAGACCTTGCGAGCCTGTTTCTGCTTAATCTTTATTTTCATGATAGGTGCTCGTCTGGGCTCCAGTATATGATACCCCCTGATCTGACTTTCACGAAAAACACTCGTCTAACTGAAACCACTATCAATAATTCCCCCCTCTTTATCTGTATCTAAACATAAACGTAGATTCCATGAACAACACTTCTTTCTTAGAATTGCACGCCTGTGAAACTCTGTTCCGTTTTCCTGTTTTCCAACTGACTATAATATGGTCGTCTTCAAGTCCAATCTAAACAAGTTCTTGATGAGCTGTTCCACTTAAGTAATCCATTTTACCAAATTTCCACTACTAACGATTATTACGACATTATCCCATTGACTACTGTACACTCGTTAACCCTTATCCTTAAATGGCCTCTGGGCCTTGATTAGTGGTGACTCCTTTGTAAAAAAAAAAGTGGATGTATTGTGGGGGTCGCGGAGAACGCAATAGAGGGATCTAATCACACCCCAGACTACTATAACCCTACCTATGTAGAATATCTAACGGAGTGTGGATAACGAATCGTCAGGTTATTAGAAAGTGCATACCATAATCCGATAAAATATACGAATCAATTATTTGTATTGAACTATGTAGCACAATATTACTTTTGAGGGATTTATTAGTACTTATAATTTTCTCTCATTTTTGGGTTCTATATTTAAAATACAATAGACACTATTTTCATAAAGCCATATTTGCTGAATGTTGTTGTTTTTTTCGGTCCAAAATCCAATTATTTGCGCTATCCATAAAAATATCAAAACATATTTGTTTATTAAATATATTTATTATTCCGAGGAATTTCCACGGATCTTGCTTGTACAAGTAAATAATATAGTTTCATTATTCTTCAGATATAAAAGTAATATTCAATATAAAAGTAATATTCTCGGTTTCCGTTTCAGGCACACATATAGCCACTCCCCATTAATAATATAAGTAATAGTATAGTTTCTACTGAAAAAAGATACTGAATCTCCATTAGTAATATGTGCAAATGTATAGCTTGGCATACAGCTGTAATAGTGTAGTTTCGTCTTTAGACCCGTAGATACTAAATCCCCATAGATAATAGACGTAATAGTATACTTTCTAAATCAAGCAGATACCAAATCTCCATTAGTAAAGATGGTTAAAGTTTTAACCGCCTACATTTAGACATTTAATAATGAAGGTGGTTTGGCATTGATTCCAATTTTGGATTCAAACATAAATATTAATAACAGAAAGTCCATTTAGAAAGCTCGATAGTGAAATACTAGAGCTATAAATACTTTCATAATTTATTGTTCATTGGAAAGAGTCACTCATTTTCATGTTCATCTCAAAAAGGTTCAGTTTCATTAACTATACAAATATACAGTTGTTTATTGATAATTTTATATATAGTTTTCTGTATATATGTCATCATCATCATCATCATCATCATCATCATCATCATGACGACGACGACGTCAGTGAGGCACTCATCAGCGCTAAATATGCAAAAAAAAAAATCGAAATAACAAAAGTAAAATAAAAAAATCCAAAATTTTGAATACGTCGGATTGTCGACGAGAGCGACTGTCTCTGGGTCAATGATATTTTTTGTTGTTGGTTGTTTATGTATATTTCGTGCTGGGGGTTGACGGTGGTCAAGTGATTAACGATACGAACTGACGTTCTGGGTGTCCCAAGTTCGAATTCAGTTCGTTCCACAAAAATTGGTTTCATTTAGGATGTTGGCAAGCTTCACGTTGTCTCTCTCGTAATCACCGATGACTAGAAATATATCGGGGAAACCAAGGTTAACAATAGAATTTTTTATTTTATTATCATTTTTCCCCCCCAAAGGGGCCACCACTTATCAAAGCCCGGAGGCCACTCTTCGGATTTATACGATATGATGATGATGAGCGTTGATGAATGTCCCCACCGGTCTGAGAATAAGAAGGTAAGCTTGACTCTAGATCAACCATTTAATTGTGATGCCGCGGTACACATGCATACTAATTGTTTATATGTAGAAAGAGATATAAGGAGGGGGCCGTTTTGGCGTATGAAGACTGCTCACATGACGCTTGCGTATTCTTAAAGGGGGGGCTGCAAAAGTGTTTATTTATTTAAAGTTAACGTCTTTTCATTTATTGGAATTCCTCGACAATAATTGACATTTTTTATCCATTAAATCGGTGTGCTTTTTATTGCCCGACGCCATCCTCTACATGTACAAAAATCAAATGCACCCAAAGACGGAGTAATGTTGCCACATCTGGGGGTGAAGCTCCCAAGAGTACCCTTTCATGCCTTGACAAAAGCATCTCCGAAATTTAGTGAGCCTCCTTACTTCCTCTTTCACACAAAAGAGGCATTGTGAGTCTGTATCTCCTCTATTGTTACTTTTTAGTAGGTGCTCGACTGAGCTCTAATCTATGTTTCTCCACTAAAAAACAAATACTCGTCTAGCCACAACAATAGTCAACAATTCCCCTTTCTCTGTATCTGTTCCTTAAAGCTAAACGAAAATTCCATGAGCAGAGTTTCTTTCCTAGAACTGTCGCTCTGTGGAACATAATACCGTAAGGCTTCTTCCAGGCTAATTATAGAAGAGTCATTTTTTTAATCGAATTTCAAACAAGTTCTTATTGAACCGTCTTCTTAAATAATGTAACGTGGCCGTTACACTTTAACCGTATCGTTACACTTTAACTATTCGAACCCACACGTTGTATGGTACCATCGCAGAAACAAACAAACAAGGAAAGATATTTTTAAAAATACGACTCAACATTTATTCTATGTGAATACAAAAACATTTATTCCAGTAATTTCCGACAACACACTTCACTGTGTTTCAAAATATCACGCGTCAAACATGCCCGCCGAGGCGCCTTTTCACGCACGTGTCCTTATCGTCGCTTGCCTTTCTGCTTTTTCGACCACATAGCGCATTTTCTCTCTCACTGCCCAAAACACGATCCATCGCTTCCTTTGCTCGACCACGTACTGTCTTCTTCTTTTCCTCTTTTTCTCTCTTTCTTGGTGTCAGCGCATACACACTTGTTTAATTTGCATATTTGTCAAGACGGCAGCTAATATTTTCGATAGTCAGCTATCTTACAGCTGCTGCAGATTTTTCACACGCAGCCATACGCCCTGTATACAATAATCTAGCGCTAGCAAAGTTTCTATTACTGACCATGTTGTTGCACCATATACCTTGGCAGAAAAATGACGATAATGTTCATCGCAAATGGTCATCTGAGTTCCAATCGATGGTTTCCCCTTTGCCAAACTTTCACAAAAACACTCGACTAGCTACACGCACTATCAACAGTTTCCCTCACTTTCTATCTGTATCTAAATCTAAATGCAGATTCCATGAACAAAGTTTCTTTCCTATAACTGGCTACATGTGGAATACTGTTCTATTGGCATGCTTCCCAACTGATTACAATATGGTAGCCTTCAAGTCTAATGTAGACAAGAACTTGTTGAGTCATCCTAATGAATGATCAAATTCTACCAAATTTACACCATTACCGATTAGTATACTACCACCTTACATTAATTAATACTTATCCTCGAGTGGCTTTCGGACTTTGATAAGTGGTGACTCCCTTGGTATAAAAAAAAACATATCACAGATAAATTGTTCCGGTTATAACTACACTACAAATTATCACCGAAAATTTAAATCATGACCAACAAAATATCCATTATATAATCTACTGGCCTGATTTAAAGATGGCTTTTATAGTAACAAATTAACAAATAATTTGAAATCGAGATTCAGTAAAAACGTACCAGTTGGACAATTGCCGAATTCTGTCTTTCAATTGCGCCCACGTGCATTTCAAAATGGCGGCCACGAAGAACAATTTACTATTGTATAAATTGCCGCCTCAAAATTGTTTAATAAATGATTTCTTTTTCATTCTGTACAGAAAGGCCGGTATTAACGTATTGGATAATTATGTGATAATTTGTTCGCAATTATCGAACGATAAGCATCGATACAAATGAGTGAGAAAGTATGTTTTATGGCGGACTATTATGCACTTTTAACCATCGATGAATCTCTATTCGTTCGCTTCTTTCTTCTTTCTCTCTTTTTCGTTCGGATTTCTCCTCTCATACATTTACAAGTCACTTAATAAATATATTAACCGAAGAGGCACGTTGGCAGCAAACAATCAGCACAAGTCCCTTCTTTATATCACACTTATCATCATCATATTGTATGAATCTCTTACAGTGTTGGCATTGGTTTCCCTGATATTTTTTCTTGCAAGAATTCTTTCTAGAAAGATATTGGATATTTACGGGAGGAACCACATCATCAGTGAAAATGATTTTGTGGAACAAACTGGATACGAACTTGGAATACTCAGGTCATCAGCCTGTGTCGCTAACCACTTAGCCACCATTACTTCTCGTTTACACTGATAAATAAAGACCTTTACCCGCTCCAATCGATACTCTCTCTCTCTCTCTCTCTCTCTCTATATATATATATATATATATATATATATATATATATATATATATATATATATACATAGCCCCCGCCGCCTCCGAACTTTAGCGAACACCCAACAGGTCAAGACATACTTATCAAGAAATCATCTCACCAACGAGACGCCAAAAACTTTAACATTAAGACTCGAATTTTAAAGTAACCCCCTCCTCCTACCCCCACATATTCCCCTTCCCCCTCCATGTATCCCTATCCCCTCAGCCACACCAGAAATGAACTTCCCAGACCATCCCCCACAAGGTCCTTAAAATCCAAAACTAAAACATTACCGACATACCAAGCTCCCCATCCCACTTTTCCCCCTTGTTCCCTTCCTCTTTTTTCCTCTCTTCTCGCACCCCTCCCCTGACATCATTCACTCTTTCATCCCATCATAACGAACATTTCTGTAAAAGTCTGAGGAAGCTACCGACGGCCAAAAAAAAACGGCCGTGTAGCTGAAACAATAATGTAACTTAACAGAAAGATACAGTAATAAAAAATAAAACGCATATTTGCTCTACAACAGTATTGAGCACTTTCTTCAGTTTTTATTAATTACCATTTCTACTATATATATATATATATATATATATATATATATTCATCTGAAATTAAAGCAAATAGTGTTGTCAATTTAAAGTTAGCCGCCTCTAAAAAACACCCTACATATTCAAAAGCCGCAACTTCTTTGCTTAGACGCGACATCACCATTTGCATATAATTTCCAGGAAATGTTCATCAACATTCCAGGTTGATCGGTCCGAACTGTATTTTCTTTCACCCCGGAAGAGAAGCAAAACTTTTAATCAAATACAAATCGCCATATTGTCTTTTGTTAGATCAAATATGGTGGACTATTTTTATTATCGGCCATCTTGGTTTCTCGCTATACATATTTTTGGCAATTCATTATTGATACGTTTGTGTCCAATGACGAAAGAATATCTTAAGATCATTATTAATATTAATCATCCAGTTTTTCTTCTGGCTTCTTTTGGAAGAGAAAAGTAGACAGCAAGAAAAGGAAACACCAAATAAGAAAGAATTATACACCGAAAAACGGTAGAAATATTGAGAGAAATAAAAATTAAAAGAAAGAATAAACGAGATAAAAGAGAAGGAAAGAAAGAAAGAAAAACAGAATGAAAGAAAGAAGAAACGGAACAGGTGAAAGAAAAAGAAAGAAACTGAAAAAGAAAAGGATGAAGACAGAAGTTTAGAGAGAATAGTTGACCGAAAGAAAAGGCCAGAAATTGAAATATGAACCGAAAGAAAGAAAAACAGAAATACGAAAAATGAAATAAACGGAAAAAAAAATGAAAGAGCTAATTCATGTGAAAAAAAGAAAAAATGAAATAAAGTTATAAATGATGAAAGAAGGAAATAAAAAAGAAAACGAAATGAATAAATAAAGGAAGCGGAAAATAAAGGAAGAAAATAAACAATAAAATGAAGAAAGCAAGAGATAATGGCAAAAATAAAATTTAAAAAAGAATCAAATAAAAAAGGAAGAATAACGAGAGAAAAATAAAACTAAAAAAGAACAAAATAAAGAAATATCGACAAAAAGAAAAGAAAGAAGAAAATAACGAAAGAATGAAGAAAACAAAACAGGAAAGAAAGAAGAGATAAAC
Source organism: Euprymna scolopes (assembly GCF_053919585.1). Classification (NCBI taxonomy): domain Eukaryota; kingdom Metazoa; phylum Mollusca; class Cephalopoda; order Sepiida; family Sepiolidae; genus Euprymna; species Euprymna scolopes. The sequence continues at coordinate 6,621,181 of NC_136496.1, read as the reverse complement.
GAAAAAGAAAGAATGAGAAAAGGAAAGGAAAAGCAAATAAATAATAAAATACAAAATAATGATGGAAAGAATAAAAGGAAAAACAAAGATGGAACAAAAAAAAACAGGAAAGAAAGACAGAAATAAACGAAACAAAAAATGGTGAAAGGAAAAATTGAAAGGAAAGATTGAAATTAAAAATGCTAGAGATAAATGAAGAATACTAAAAAAAGAAAAGAAAAGAATTAAAAAAAGAAAAGAAAAGAATTAAAAAAAGAAAAGAAAAGAATTACAAAAAGAAAAGAATTTTAAAAAAAGGGGGAGAATTATAGAATTAAAGAGAAAAAAGATAGAAGAAAAACAAATCGATCAAGTGGCCGCCACGTTTAGTCTTTCCAATCTTCGCTAATGGCGTTCTTCCATTCTTGGAAATTTCAATTTGCAAAATGTCACACAATGACGAGTTCGTATGAAAAACGCCACAAGACAAAAAGATGCCAAAACCTGGATTATTGAGTCCGTCTAAAAATATCTTACATGTTTGTCTATAAACCTCTATTGTATTGTAGATGTTTACTGACTAAATCGGGGATTCTGATGGTCAAATATATTGAACATATATTAAGCCTGATGAGTTTTTGAGAGAATGAAACGCAGAAAAATTTCGTATAGTTTGATTGCGATATATATTTTCATATCTTACTAGCTAGATTGATCAAATATGTTGAACATTTATTTAGCCTGGCGAGTTCTTGCGAGGATGAAACGTGAAAAAAGTTTGTCTAGCTTAATTGCCATATATATTTCCATAGCTTACTAACTAGTTCTATTCGTGTATTTGGCACTGCTGACGTAAATAGTGAAAATCGGTACATAAATACATAAATATAACTATAAATAGACGTCTCACTACTCAAACTCCTACATAGTGCGCTGTGTATATGGTCAAAAATAGTGGCTCTTTACATCCAAAGGGCACTGTACTTTTTTAGTGCGAACACGGGTAAAACAAATATCGAAGGAAAACGGAAAGTCATTCTTTTAGTCTATCTGAAGATACGTTTTGTCTCTTAAGATTCGGACGTTTTTGCTCTGATTGTAGAACTAGGAAGAAACAGCTGTTATTTTTTTCTATTAAAACGTTGTAGAAATTAAGTTTTCACTTTAAAGAACAGTAGCAGTTCAGCCCGATTTTACTCGGGTTCTATGCACTGTTCATAACTTTATGTGCATATATATATATATATATATATATATATATATATATATATATATATATATATATATATATATATAAAGCATTTCGGCCGGCGTTGCCCGGATGTTTGGAGGTGTATGCTGAGCAAAAAAAAAAGTCAATGTTTTTTTAGCTTTGACCCCTATTATGACCCCTTAACATTTATTGTTTTGGGCTCACATTAAGTTATTAAGTTAAATCCATGTCCAAGGAACCTATATCTAAAATTTCAAGTGTATCGACCCAAAATTGTGGGAGGAGTTTGGTAGAGTTCTAAGAAATCAAATCGTTGAATTTGACCCCTTAACAGCGAAATTTCTGGCCGAATCCCGATCACATCGATTTTTCCAAATCTCAGTACCCTGTATATCAAATTTCGAGTCTGTAGACTAAAAAATGACAGAGTTATTGCGTAGGTAAATGTACACACACATACACGTTCACTTATATATATATATATATATATATATATATATATATATATATATATATATATATTAAAAAGCTTGACTCATGTCCAGTAACCTACAATTTTCAAGTGTTTAGGCCCAAAATTGGCGGAGGAGTTTGGTAGAGTCAACTATTTTAACTTTTAACTCTTGGCAGCCAAATGTTCGTCCAAAACTGATATAAAAGCTTTCTGCATGTCTAAATATACTTTATCTAAAATTTCAAGTGTTTAGACCCAAAATTGGCGAAGGAGTTCGGTAAAGTTTTCAATGGTCAAATCGTTGAACTTTGACCCCTTGACAGCCAAATTTCTGGCCGAAAACCTATAGAAAATTTTTCCCAAATTTCAAAACCCATTATGTCAAATCTCGAGTCTGTAGACTGAAAATTGACAGAGTAGTTTGGTAGGGAAATATATACACGCAGACACACACACACAGATAATTTCACTTTTATAGATATATAGATTGTGAATAAATTCATTCATAACATATATATTATTTATGAGATGGGTATATATGCTGATGACACCACACTCTATAACAGACACGACAGGAAAACGAATGAACACATATCTAAAGAAATGGCAAAACACTGAAGGATGACCTCCAATCTGCAGTGGAATGGGGACAAAAATGGATGGTCATGTTCAATGCCGCCAAGACTAAACTTGTTTCCTTCAATAATTACAAGAAACCTTCTCTACCACCAATAACAATGACTCTTTATCTGAGAGTACATCTTTCAAACTCGTTGGCCTAACGTTCACAGGAAGCATGAGTTGGAACAATTACATTTAAAGCATTGCCAGAACCGCTGCGAAGAAGGTAGGCTGTCTCTATCGTGCTAGAAAACTACTAACACCCGAAAATATTCTGTACCTCTATAAGGCCACCATTCGCCCATGTATGGGGTATTGTTTATTTGGGCTGGTGCATCTGCTACTAGTCTCTCACTCCTAGACGAGGTTCAAAAGAGAGTCGCCAATCTGATGTCCTGAACTGTCATCTAAGCTTCAGCCTCTGTCCCATCGACGAAACGTTGCATCCCTCTGCCAGTTCTACAAGTATTTTAATGGTGAATGCTCTGACGAACTGCAAGCACTTGTGCCTCCACGACGTAGACACCCTCGACAAACCCGACAGGCAGATAAATCCCAACCTCACACAGTAGAGATCCCTAAATGTAAGAGAGCCTTCTACTCCAGTAGTTGCTTCCCCAGAACTGCTAGACTTTGGAATTTCATTTCAGGTTCCTGCTTCCCCAACTGTACTGACATGCAGAAGTTCAAGTGTGAAGCGACATCTTGCTGCCCAACTCCCTACATAGTACCCTTGTAGCTTAGGTCCCTGATAGTAGCACCCTACACAAAAGTGGCAATGTGCCTTGTTTGGGGTGAAAATGTAATTTTAAAAAATCCCCACCTCTCTCTCTCTCTCTCTCTCTCTCTCTCTCTCTCTCTCTCTCTCTCTCTCTCTTTCTTTCTCTCCCTCACTCCCTCTCTCTATGTATTGTATATGTATATATTCAGGATAATATTAGGGGTAAGAAGCAATAAAAATATGTCGTTTTTATTATTTAATTAGAGTTTATTTTGATATTTCGAGGAGTTCTATGCTCTTTGTAAACAATGTAGCGAAATTAGGTAAATTAATCAAAATAAAAAAAAATTGGAGAATACTTGAAATTTTATATTAAAGTATTTTTATTGTTCCCAACGTTTTTCATTTTTGTTAATTCATCTCATCTTGCTACATGTTTTGACAAAGTGCGGAGGACTGTTCGAAATATCAAAATAAAATATCAATTAAAAACAACATCGTTTTTATGCTTCTTACACCACTTGTAACCCTGAAATTATTGCTCTTAAAGCATACGTGGAATAACATACAGAGATCTCTACTTTTATATACTATGAACTTTATGTGTCTGTGTGTCTGTTCGTTCCATATAAACTCGAAAACGGCTGGTCCCGTTTCATGGAATTTCACAGGAATGTACTCTATGTGGCTAGCGGTGTTTTTAGATAGGTTTTGTGTCTTCGATAAATATCGATAATCGATAATCGAAATAATTTGACGAAAGAAGGACCAGGCGTTAATATCTTACACAACCTAACATAACAAGTGCATTTGATCATTTTTCTTACTACACAAGCTGAAAGGCTGAAGATGTAAAATCAACAGTTTTGTTTATATGACAGGGGTGTATTCAAAGTAAATGTTTCTGCTCTAAGCACAATTTCACAATGATACTTGACGTTTTTATTTTACTCTTAAATTCTAGCCATTATCACCGCACAAGCAGTAATGCCAGGCATATAAAATCAACAATAGTTTCTTTGATATGACAAGGGTGCGTTCAAATGAATGTTTCTGTTTAGAGCACAATTGAACCTTTATACTAAATATTTGCATTTTAAATTGTAATGCAAACCATTATATACATATATATATATATAATTTTATAAAATCAACAGTAGGTTCTCTACAGTGCAATGTAGACTACAATATATTGTGAAATTAGTCACTGCGAGAGGCATGTGAAGCTTCATCCAGGTGCATCGCGAAGGGCCCCCAATTATATCAGGTAATCAATCGATTTGATTGAAAAGTAGACTATTACAGTCGATGCTGATTATCATTCGTTGATCATCATTCAATCCCGGGTAACGTCGGGTCCCCTGCTAGTATATGTGTAAATATTTTAGCAAACATTGTTCCAAAATAACAAAATTTTCTGTTTAATCATACCTTTTTTATTGTTTCAAATTCTCTAATGATCTGTTTAGTGTTAAATAAGAACGCACTATCAGTTCAACATGTATCGCGAACGTTCCTCGTCGAATCATCATTTTGGCCCATTTTTGACTCCTTAAAAACCATTTTAACCGGCCATAAAAGAACTGGCTGTAAAAAATTCCAATCAATTGAAGCTCTTGCCGTTGCTCTGCGACTTTTAGATTCGAAGAAAATAGAGTTTGAAAACATAGCGACAAACAGACAAACAGGCATATAGATTTTTATATATTAAACTAGCGGAGGCCGCCCTGCTTTGTCTGGGTGTAAAATACACTTTTTTTTTTTTTTTTTTTTTTTTTACAAAGGCATCACCACATTATCAAGGCCCAGAGGCCACTCAAGGATAAGGGTTAAAGAGTGTACAGTAGAAATTGGTCAATATAGTAATCATTAGTAATGAAAATTTGGTAAATTTAATAACTTATATGGAACGGCTCATCAAGAACTTATTTACTTTAGACTTGAACACAACCATATTGTAGTCAGCCGGAAAGCAGGAAAACGGAAGACAATTCCACAGGCGTGCAGTTCTAAGAAAGAAGCTTTGTTCATGGAATCTACGTTTAGGTTTAGCCACAGATAACTTAAATATGATATTTTAATTTGTCCAGATTTCGTATATATTATTATAGAGTCGTGATTTCAAAAGTAAAAAAAAAGCATCTAGGCGCTATCAGCTAGCATTCAAAGCTGGTGACGTTACCACTGTGCCAACGTGACACGCATATGAACTGATTAAAAATAGAATTTTAAATAAACTAGGATGAGTGTACAGAATTGTGACCCATTTTTAACCCCTGAAAATAATTTTAACCGGCTAAAGACCACTAAAAGAACTGCCTGTAAAAAGTCCAATCATTTGAGCCTCCTAGAGACACTATTTTAGTTTTCAGATAAGGTAGAGTTTGAAAATATGAAGACAGACAGACCGACAGACAGACGGACCGACAGACAGACATAGCCGTTTTAGATTAAGTTATTAAAGCCTCGAAAAAATAAAATCTATCATTTGAGAGATGAAATTTGGATGGCAATCATGTAATGTATTCTAATAACTAAGCATTTGTGCCCCCCGCTACGGTATAGCTGGAAATGTTTTCTCGGTCATTAAATCATTTCTCTCAGATAGGCTCATAAGAGTAGTGGTTGATGGGCAGAAATCAGAGGCCCACAGTATTAATGCTGGAGTCCCTCAGGGGTCCATACTGGGCCCAACTCTCTTCATGATCTACATCAATGATCTCCCAAAACAAATACAAAAATCTTTCGTTGACATCTATGCTGATGACACGAACATCTATGGCAACACATCAAAGGCCGTAAATGATAAATAAAATAAAATAAAACTAATATTGAAACAGATTAGTAAATGTGTCAACAAATTCACCGTTCTCATACAACTATTTTGTATCTAGAAATGTAAACAAAAAATAAAAAAGAAGGAAGGAAGGAATGGAAAGGGACGGATAGAGTAGTAGTAGTAGTA
>NC_136496.1:6582728-6612728 GCF_053919585.1 Euprymna scolopes | reverse complement strand
TGGGTTATGAAAAGGAAGGGTTGTAAAGAGATAGTTTCGAATTTGAGGGTATCAAAGCCAAAGCAAAATATGATCAAAGTAAAAATAAAATAGATAACCCCCATAATTTATTATACCATACCTGTTCACACTGAAACATTTATCACAATATTCTGTGGTTCTATATTAAAAACCCTTGCTAAACTTTGTGACATATTTCCATTTTATGGAGGTCAGGCGCGAACGAACACCCCATAATTTTATTATACCATATTTCTTCAAACTGAAACATAATTATCAAAGTATACTTACACAGATAGATATGAAAAGTCTTTATTAAAGTTTGTGCCTATTTCCATTCTATGGAGGCCAGGCGCGAACGCAGACGCCACAATTTTATTATACCGTCCCTATTTAAGTTAAAACATACTTATCAAAGTATTATTATGTACATCTATATCAAAAACACTTGTAAAATATTTTTTTTTCAATTTTTAATTTTTTTATTTCCATACTTTGTGGACCAGGTACGCAGACCCCACAATTTTAATGAATCATCATTATGCTAGATCAAACATACCCATTCCTGTGTCTCGATACATCTTCTATCATTATATGTGATCAGTTTTCTATAATAGTCAACCATATAGGAGCCTATTCGTGACCAGACTCACACACAGACGTTCAGCTTTATATTATATATATATAGTTATTTATAAAATATATATGGCGATTAAGCTACACTGAATATTCGGCGTTTCATCCACTCTAGGATTCGTCAGGCTTATGCGCGAATTCTGTGGTTGTTTATCGTTTTTATATGGTCCTCTTCTGTTGAAGATTTTAGTTAGCCAATCAGCATTCTAGTATCCACCGCGCCTCTTCCTATCAGCCAATGGGCATGCATTTTATCGCACAAAGGATCTGTTTTAAAACTAGTTTAGTGGTTTAAGGCAGACATTTTCTTTCTTTTTTTATATATAAATATACATATGTGTACATACATATATGCACATATATATATATACATATATGTGTGATCGTTTATGTATATTCATGTTTATTTAATTTATTTATTTGTTTATTTTCTATTGCTTTTGTTAGTTTTACAACTATTTTGTATCGCTATCCTAGAGTAAATTTTATTTTGTGAACACAGTTATTTGCTATTTCTCTTCTACAGTTTAATAGATGTTGGGTTTTTTTAAAGTACAGGATAGCAAATTTTTCATGAAGGCATAATTTACATGGGTCGTCTAAATGCCTACACGTGGTAGCTTGTCTTATTATTTTCCATTCGACTACCGGCGAATGTCCGCTTTCTTTGAGTTTCCCGTATTTATTCGCTAGTGTTGTTTTTATACGGTGTTTTTTTATTGTTGAATGTACTTTCGTGGTCATAGTATCGGGTTTTGAAATCTAAGGAAGTCATGTCACCGAAGAAGAAAAAGAACTATAATCTGGTATACAGCCCCATACAATCAAATGTTAAAAACAAAACTTGGCAAGAAATTTCTAGATCTTATTGAAAAACACTTTCTCGCAACCAACCCCTTACACAAAATCTTCAATAAAAATAACTTAAAGTTATCCTACAGTTGTTGCGAAAATTTAGAGATGATAATTAAAGCACATAATAACAAAATACTGAATAAACAATGTAAACAACAACAAAATAAACGATAAAAAAGTAGACACCATGACAAAAATAAAACTAACACTAGCAGAAATAATAATAATAATAATAATAATAATAATAACAAACCAACCCCGGACAAGACCAACCATACCATAAATAAAAATACTAGTAACGAACAAGATAAATGCAACTCTAGACACCGCACACTTTGCCCAGTTCAAAATAAATGTCTAACAAAAATCGCAGTTTATCAGGCAACAATATTTGCGAAAGAAAACCCGAATAACAAGAAATATTACGTAGGTATGACTTCCTTAGATTTTTACATAATTATCCACTGACACCTGTTTCGTCGTCTACGACTCATCGGAGTGGCTGAATCTAGCGAGATTCGAAATCGGGACTCCACGGTAATGAGCCTGACCTCTTTATCCGCTGGTCCATCCCTCCAACTGTTGGGATATATCGCGATTTATTTAGATGTTTTGGGTTTTGGGTTTTTTGTTTTTGCGATACGTTTTTGAATGATTTCAATTATTTACGAAAGTGCATTTTTACCTAAATGCGAGTTGGGAATAATTTTCCCTTTAACCAATTTGGTACCTCCACATGGGGAGCATTTGGCGTTCCTTTGAAGAAAGACTTTTGTTACAGGACTTCAAGAAACAAACCAACCTAGTGAGATAATTATTCGTCACTATGAAGAAAGCATGTGTTTTGTCTGGGTTAAGCAGATGAAAAATGTTGTTTATAAAGGACCATACCACGTACGATTAATGTATTTATATAAACAGTAGTTATATGTGAAACACCAACACATATACACACCGAAGAATATTTATAGATACAAAAAACATTACATATGCATACAAACCAAAATATTATACATATTAGACGATACTGCTCGGTAACATGCAGATATGGATATATATTCACACCATATTAATAATATCATATACGCACATATATTCTACACATAAACACCTGTTATAATAGACTAAATATATAACATTGATATGACAAAGGCAATTTTCCGTCTAGCAGAGAAGTAAGACTCATCTAAGCATATGTTGATAAGTTTACAGAGAACATTGAATAGCTCAACAAAGCATTTCTTAATTAGTATAGCAGGGATAAAATCCGGTCTACTCTCGTTGGGGATGTCTATGGTTTTTATGATATTATGGACACAAGAAGGTGTGATTTTTCAGATCTAAGAGTCTGGTGCCCGTCCGTAAACGTAACTTTGGGAGGGAATGGTTTGTAGTGTCTAATGTGGAGTTGGCGGCGAACCGCCGTGCAAGCAAGCCAGCTTTCTCGGTTGCCGTACAAGTGACCAGCGACCTCATAGTTATTGAATATGGGTAGAGATGGTTGATCGTACATTATTCAACACACTGTTAGAAAATTTCGTGAAATCTTGAATTCTTAATTTCTGTGACAATACGTTCCTGGACATTTCAGTATACCTTCTCTTAACTACGGTTATTTCACTCTTACAATTATCCAAATAGTTAGAGCAACACGATAGTTAAATAATAAAATAATTGTTGGTTGAAGTCTGCTATCAAGTAAATATTCCCAACTAAAATCATCGTTGATTGGAACCACGTGCAAAAGTTTAGCGATAGAATGAAACACTTCTGACACCGAATAAAACATCATGGGGCGTGGCTACATTGACAGTGAAGTTCCAAAGTGGGTGTTTGCATGGCCTCATAGATTGTTATATAATAAGAAACCGAAATTTATATTGTCATTTAACTGGCAATTTAGGCCTGAGAAAAAAAAAACGGGTGGAGTCTTATGTGTGCGTCATTCTTTAACACTAATCTACACCCCTTCCCCGCCACCAACAATGAACATATCATTATTTTTTACTCGTTTTAATTCTAAACAAGGCACATTGCTAATTAGGACCTAAGGGGTTACTATTTCGAGTTGTGTCTTACAGGAGATTGTGTTGAATTTTAACCTCTGCAGGTTAGTATAGTCAAGGAAGCAGGAAACACGAAGGGAATTCCAAAGTATTGTAGTCTGAGAGAAGAAACTGTTATAGTTGAAGACGGGACTTATATCCATCTCGAACACGCTTTAATCACAAAGGTCATTTATTAATATCAGGAATAACAAAGGTCCAAGTATCAACCTCTGTAAAATACCTGCATTTAGATGTCCGACTACCGAAGACAAACTGGATAACGTTATTTCCATATATCAATGTGTCGTTATTCCTTTAAGCACGGCAGAAATATTTACAAAAGAAATGCGAACGTAATGGGTAAAGCCGGGTAGTCGCATTTATGTTTTTATAATGTTCCTCATTTCAATAAAGTTGTTGTTGTTTTTTTAATTGATCAATATTAATGTTAGCTAATGTTGACATGTTTAGCAACGTGTGCACCGTGACATCTTTGTATGCATTGGTTGGTTGTTCCACGGTCGGACGGTTGCTGAGCGCTATGCAAGGGCAACACAGAACATAAAGCATTCGTGGTTGTTTTGTGGACGTGTAATCGGACTATAAATAACACGCTGTCAATATGGCGTCTCGGTAAATCACATCAAACAGCGGTTTCGGTTGGCGGACATTTTAACAAGATGGCGACGCGAAAAAAAAACTAAAGGGGAAATTTTGGGCAGCAATGATCAAAGCGAAGGAGGAAAAAGGAGCCATTTTTGTCATTTTGATATAAATTGATTTTATTTGTAAGTGCTTTGTGTATATGTTTAGTGGGATGTTATGAGATGAGATACAAAACGAAACCCGGACGTTAAAAACGAATATCAGATGAAAATGATAGTAAATAGAAAGAAAAGTGAACGAAGGAAAGAAAGGAAGAAAGAATTTAGAAGTGAATGTGAGGATGAAGAAAGAAAAAAAGAAAGAGATTAACAATAGAAAGTTACATAAAGCCGTTAGAAAAGAGACAACCACCATAAATAATAAAGAGAAGAAAAATCAATAATCGTATAAATTTGCTTTGTGTGTGTATGTTGTTATTCATATTAAACCTCTTTTTTTCTATTTATTTAAAAAGAAAATACAACTTTGTTATATATGGGTTGTAAAATTGCATACGTATGCAAAAGAGCTAATTTGCATATTCTTTTAAACATTAATTTTAACTATTCGTTTTTCGGTTTTCATCTTTAGTTAACTTTTACGTGTAATTATATTCATGCAGATATTCTACATATTTATACTTGCGTAATATTTGCATAAAAAGGTTATAGTAAACACAAATCTCTTTCTATATATATTCATGTATGCGTATATATATACTTGATTTAAAAACGTTACCTACCAAACTCCTCTGTCAGTTTTTAGTCTGCAGACATGAAACTTAATATATAGGGTATTCGAACCCATGCGAAACTTTATATTTTAGTTTTTTTTTAAATCTATGCAAAAGTGTAAAAATTTAAAAAAATTGAATTTGTCAGATAAAGGTCAAAGTACGACATTACGAATATGCATGCATAACGTTATAGGTATTGATTCATATTTTAATTTTTAGCCTTGCAGCAAACATATCTTCATGGCTCAGGAATTAACGTCAAAGGAAAAATTAAATCATGAGCTAAATGTTTTGGTTTAGATTCTTGGTGGTGGCGCACGACAAATTTTTTTTTTTTTTTTTTTTTAAATCATTACTATAAATTGAGTCCAATATAATATGATACTAAATACGAAATATGCATTAATCAAGATATCATATTTAAGTGTATTTATGACCGGGCAATGCCAGGATACCTGCTAGTGTAAAGATAAAGAAGAAACTGCGATATGAACAAAGAAATAAAGAATGAAAGAAGTGAATAATACGATAGAAAAAAAAAGAAACAGAAAGAAAATTTAGAAAATTGGAAAGAGAAAAGTCACATCAAATAAACGTAACATCAGAAAAGAATACTGCTTATATATATATATATATATATATATATATATATATATATATATATATATATATATACATCAGGGTGACAAGGCAACTCTTCCGGTTTTTAACTTAACATATCTCGGCTAAAACAAAAATTTATCGATCGAAATGAGCACCATCAGGATCAACATACTTTTGTAACGCAAAACAATTGTATTTACGCCATTTAGTGAAGTCGCTGAAGGCGTTTTTGATATCGCTTAGGTTTCTGACGCATTTCTCACGCAAAACGTTTTTGAGATGCTTGAAAAAGTGGTAGTCGATAGATGAGAACTTTGGAGAGTATGGTAGGTGAGACAGAGTTTAATTTCGGCCAACGATTCCTCTGGCCTTCGTCAGGTGGTAACCGCGACGGGATAGAAACTCCGAATCTCGTAACTGCATCCTCATCAATTACTGCCATCCATAATATATATACACTATTAGGTACGGACCTGAGCATGGAAGCTCAGATAATAAATAAACGTCGGTTTATAAGACCAAAAAACCCAACCATGATCACCTTTCGGGAAAGGGGAGGGTTGTGGCGCAGTAGCGCAGTGAATAGAGACGTTGAATCTCTAGGGTTCCAGGTGAGAATTGTCTGAAGATAGCGGTTTCAATCCTACCCAAAACTGACCAGAGGTTTACTTTGCCAAAACGTGGTGAGACGACAACAACTATGGATGGCAGTGATTGCTGAGGATGCAGTTAGGATATTCGGAGTTTCTATCCCGTCGCGATTACCACCCGACGAAGGCCAGAGGAATAGTTGGCCGAAACGTCGTGAAGCAACATCTAAGAAAGATGAGGATAATAGTCCGCAATAAATAAATCTGTAAATAATACTCATCTCAATAATGAATTCCAATAAAATAATATAAATAATCGCTAATCAAACATAAATAAACCAACAAAAGAACTTCTTTAGACTATATATTTTTTCTTCACCCTATTCCATAATAGTATATACACGGCACAATCACGTTGACACACAGATTCTCGCCAGATCACCGAAGTTAAGCCACGTTGAGCCTGGCCAGTACCATTTGGGAAGGCTGGGCGGTGTATGTACCGCGCAGAGTCGTAGAAATTTCCAGTTTGGTATCTGGAGGCGCATTAATTTACTGGGAGAGATGCACCTCCAGTATTCTTTAAGCCATGCATCTAGAAGGTAACTCTGATGTAAACAGCCTGCGTTGTATTGTGTGCTTTGCCTTGTGGCAGTCATCTGCACCGACAAACATTAGCAGTAATAGCAAAAAGTGATTTGTTCTACACAAAGCCTTCACCACTATAAACGGACCATCTGTGTGGATTTCCGAACAACTTAGTTGTTGTGGCGGAACCTCATACGTCGAAATCGACGGAGAGGGTCAATCATATATATATATATATATATATATATATATATATATATATATATATATACTACAAAAGTGCTCAATATGTAGGTAGATCTACTTAATAATTTATAAAATATATATGGCGATTAAGCTACACTGAATATATATATATATATATATATATATATATATATATATATATATATATATATATATATATATGAAGAATAAAACATGTATAAATACATTTGAAGCCAAAACTGCAACACGATTTTTTAAATAAAATTAACTGGTGTTTATTTTTACAGAAATATATTTCGGAGTAAGGCTCCTTTATCAATCTTTTTTCTTCTCTTCTTCCTCGACATGATGTAGTGGAAGATAGTTCGATGAAGAGTACACGTGATGTTGTTAACTGCGGGGTTTTTATGAAGCCAGATAGGTGACGCGTGGTCGCGCATTTTGAAAATCTGGGTAGTTATTTTTGTGTATATCCGTTAGAAGCGTTGAGTGAAATTCATGGGACCTTTCAGAAGTTGTTGGAACGTACAACAATTGCATTGCAACCAGAGGAGATTACTTAAAGGGGGCTAGAGTTTCATGTGTGTAATATCAATTAAAGTGCCCATACGAAAAACAGGTCTGAAAACTTATTGAATGTACCTCTTATAACGAAAGATAGAAAAAGAAAAAAAAGAGAGAGGGGTAGCATAAGTATATGGATATGTAAATTAACGGAAGCTATTGCTTATATTTATTTCCTTTCTTCTCCCACGACGTCAAATTTAGACATATTAACGATTTTTAATGTGGGGAACATCTAGTTTCCCCCGAAAAGAGGCAGTACAGATTGTTTCAGTCTAGAAGAATACCCCCAATCCTTTCATCGAGGAACTATCACATACTATCTCTTTATTCAAGTATTAAGGCTAGGCCGAAGTGAAGTCTAAAAATACACACACACACACACACACACACACACACACACACACACTGTTAATAATCTCCTCGTCTCGCTCTATTTTTCTCTCTCAACTTTAAACAAAAGGAAAATTCCATGAACAAAGTTTCTTTTATAGAATTATCCCTCTATTGAGCACAATAACGCGTGCTACTTCCCAGATGACTACAACAGTGCTTGTTGAGCCATCTTCTGAGATAATCTAATTCTATTCAATTTCAACCGTCACCTATTGTCACTGTGTTGTCTTACCGACCACTTAACACTCCTTAATTTTTGTCCTTGAATGGACTTTGAGCCTTGATAAGTCGTTAATTTCTAGTAGAAAAACATGCTAAAATATCTTCCTCCTCATACACACGCTTATACACGCCAACATAATCACACACTGTCAAATACACATAAACACAACACACATGCGCGCACACACGATTTGCTCATAAATGTATACGTTTGTGTGTTCTTCCGCATGCGAGTGAATGCAGATTTTAATATATCTTGCATAATGTGCGCATATGAGGTGTGGTCATAGTGGCCGTAATGGTGCCAATCCTGGACGCCACTCAACACCACCGCTATCGCCATGTATAGAAAGCTTTCAATAAAAACGCATTACGAGTCAAGGTCTTATTCTACCACCTCCACGTGTAGTACACCCACCGACCCTTGAATTTTCACTTTCTGCATTCAAAACAAACTAATTGCATACACATCCTCTTCAGAAAGCGAGATTAGAGCGGATACTCTCAGATACGTCAGAATACGTCCGTTCAATCAACGCGTTTATGGATGTAGAATGTTTTGTTTTTTTTAATTTGGGGGCCACCGTTTATTAAGGCTCGCAGCTCACTCTAGGATAAGGTTCAATAAGTGTAGGACGACACTATGATGATTATTAATGCTGGAACGTATATAATATGGTGGCTCAACAATAACTTATTTACATTAGACTTCAAAATAATCATGTCGTAGTCAACTGGAAAGCATCCTTGCGATATTGTGTTCCACAAGCGGGCAGTTCATAGAAAGAAATTTTGGTCATGAAAGTTTCTTTAGTTTTAGGCAGAGAGATAGAGAGTGGGGAAAATTGTTGAAAGTTGCTATAGAAAAATAAATGTTTGTTGCGAATATTTTACGAGGGGGGCATAGATTGAAGCTCAGTCGAGTGGCTACCATAAATGTAACGGTAGAGTAGAGATAAGCCCCCAACATCTCTTCTGTGATACAGAGGGAGTAAGGAAGAGAAAATGTTCTTGCTATCTCAAACGTAAGCGTGACAGAGTGACGGATGTAAAAACGTCTGTTATTATTATTATTATTATTATTATTATTATTATTATTATTATTATTATTATTATTATTATTATTATTTTAAAACTGATTTAATCCATGTTTATTTCATTATGTTTTTTTTAATGTTTTTATCAAATCTGATATATAAAAAACTATATGTCTGTCTGTCTGTATATTTTCAAACTCTATCTCCTCTGAAACAAAAAGTCACGGAGCGGCGCAAGGGGCCTCAAATGATTGGCTTTTTACGGACCGTTCTTTAATGGGTCTTTATCCGGTTAAAATTGTTTAGGGGTCAAAAAACGGTCAAAATTGATAAAATCGTTATACACTTTGTACATTCATCTCAGTTTATTTGTAATTTTAATTTTTAATCAGTTTATCTGGGTCCTGGATATGACCTTAAACTATTTCCAGTGGTGAGGCCCCAGCTTGCGGGCTTTGGGGAGTGTGGAGCCACCCTTTAATTGCCATTGCTCCCAGATCCACTCTGACCCGGAGTGGTAGTACCTGTTAGGGTCCCAACTATGGGTTAAATAGAAACCGACTTGAAAACAACAAATATATTCTATTAAAAAAAAAAATTCTTCAAAATCTTTGGATTCGGCCTTATATAATCTGAAAAAGGTTGATATGCCGTAAACCAACCAACTAAATCAGTTTATCTGCGTGTTACGTGGATACAGTGATAATGTCATCAGCTTTGAACGTTGCAGTTTCGATTCTGGCTGATGGCACCCAAATACTTTTTTTATTTTTGAAATTACGACTCTATAATAATATATATGAAATCTGGACAAATTAAAATATCATATTTAAGCGTATTTTAAGCTAATTAAATATAAGTGGTAAAAAATACAGGTTGAAAACCTGTGTGTGCAAAGTTCGAACCCAGTTCGTTCCCTAGAAACGTTTTCCTGAAACTCATATCTCAATTTTTGTCTACGCTGTTCGGAAGAAATAAATAAAATACAGGATAACATAAAAAAATCACTGAGAGATTACTAAGTGATTATTAATTCAAACGGATTATTCTTATGGTTCCACAATAGAATTTTAACATAATATTAGCAGTGAAACCCGACGTTGTCTTAGAGTGTTTTAGAATCAACAAATGTCTTACCCTCTCACACTTTTATTGTCATCAAAATCAGTATAATCGTTTATTTTTTAATCAAATAGATTGATTGCCTGCTCTAGTTGGGAACCGTCAGATCACCGAAGTTAAGCAACGTTGAGCCTGGTCATTACTAAAAAGGGTGACTAATTTGGGAATTCCAGGCGCTATATGTAGGAGGACGTCGACACCTCCCTGCTAGAGTTGCAAAAGCCTAACGTCGTCATCTCTCCTAACTGGGATATACATGCGACTGGGGATCGCTTGTGAATTTAATACTCCCATGGAACTTCCTTCTTCGGAGGAAGCCGGTTAAACCTAAATGAGATTAGTGCCGTTTCACACACACACACACACACACACACACACACACACACACACATACTAGTTGGGAATCCCCATCCTAATCCCGCGGTGTACCTGGTGGAAGCTTTACATGCCTCTCCGCAGTGGCTTAGTCACAATACCTCGTTGTCTTCATTGCACTGTAGAGAACTTACTGTTGATCTTATGAAATTATCTTCAAATAATGGCTTGAGTTTAAGTTTAACATACAAAAATAAAGTACCATTGTTCAGTTGTTCTCTAAACAGAAATATTCATTTTGAACGCGCACATGTCTTATCAAAGAACTGACTGTTGATTTTAAGAAATTATTTTTAAATGATCACTTTAATTAAATTAAAACGTACAAACGTAAAATATTCCGGTTCAATTGTGTTCTAAAGAGAAACATTCATTTGGAACGCGTCACTGTCTTATAAAAGAATCTACAGGTTAAGCCTTTCTGCTTGTGTGGTGATAAACCTTCTCGAATGCACGTTTGATGTTAGGTTGTATAAAAGTGTTTAATTTCGTCGAAATCGGATTTTCTTTTTTAGCCTGATTTTTTCGATTACCGATTTTTGGTATTTATCGGAATAAAATACAATTTTTCCCTCAATACATAATCTAACGCAACGTGATTTTATTTGTACATATTTTCGATTCCCATTCGGGGTTTTTTTTTCTTCTCCATAACAAATCCCTCGGTACAGCTTTGAGAAAGCGAGGGCGAAACCGGTCAGCTGACTAAGAAATAAGATCAATGCAAGAAAATATAACATTCCTAAATTCTTGTGTAAAAAAAAATGGATGTCCCCCGTTTACTTTATTAAAAATAAAAAATCGAGGTTACAACCAGAACAAAAAAAATGAAAATGCTTTTATTCATTATTATACGGATAAATTAACGGCGAATTAAAAAAGATATAAAGAGAAATATGCGCAATTATGGAGTGAAGCAATGAGCACTTTATCGTGCTTTGATAAAATTCGGTTCGCTAAGTTTATTGCTATTTTACAAAAACGTGGTCTTAAAAAACTAGTTCTTAAATTTAACAGTAAATTGAAACATTTAATATACAACTCCAATATTGGCAAGAACGCCTTAAATCTATCTCCCCATCATCTATCTCCCTCTGAACTATTAATACTTGATCATGGTTTAGACTTTTGTATTCCATTACCTGGTGTTAAATGGGAAGAGGTAT
This sequence comes from Euprymna scolopes, assembly GCF_053919585.1. Lineage (NCBI taxonomy): Eukaryota > Metazoa > Mollusca > Cephalopoda > Sepiida > Sepiolidae > Euprymna > Euprymna scolopes. Next base: position 6,600,938 of record NC_136496.1, on the reverse strand, counting down.
TTTCCGAATTTGAAATCCTCACTGTCCAAGCAGAGAAACTTTCACCAGTCTCTGAAATTAAAGTAATGAATTTAAAAGCAAGATTAAACGACCTGACCCATTGCTAAGCAAGTACACCAATTTCCCATTCAGAGTTTAAATGGCGCTTTGAGCGTTATTTAGTTATTAAAACTCTGCGGAAAAAATAAATCATCAGTTATTACTAGTCCAGGACAATTGCTCCTGACATATCAAAGGTCGTCGACAAGGTATGGCATAACGGCCTACTTCACAAGATCTCCAGCTACGGTATAACAGGAAAGATTCTCTCTATCATTAAATTATTTCTCTCTGATAGGCTCATAAGAGTAGTGGTTGATGGACAAAAATCAGAGGCCTGCAGTATTAATGCTGGAGGCCCTCAAGGGTCCATCCTGAGCCCAATTCTCTTCCTGATCTACATCAATGATCTCCCTAACCACATACTTAAATCATTCGTTGACATCTATGCTGATGACACGACCATCTACGGCAACACATCAAAGGCTGTAAATGACAAAGCTCTCTCTGATTCTCTCTCCTCTGATCTCGAACGAGTGTTTCAGTGGGGGGGAAGACGTGACTGGTTACTTTTAATGCATCTAAGACCAAGCTCCTATCTTTACATCACCAACGCTCTGATCCCCATGTGGCATCAATTGAAATGGATGGTTCTCGTCTAGGAGAAGCCCCATGTTTTGACAAGCTTCTATGCTTGACCTTAACTCCTGATCTGAAATGGAACACGTACATCAAGTCTGTTGCCAAGGACACTGGATGGTGGGATCCTTCTATCGCTCCAGAAGATATCTCACTACTGATGCAATTCTCTATCTATATAAAAACCAAGTACGTCCAAGGATGGAATACTGCTGCCATATCTTGGTAGGAGCTGCTAAAAACAGCCTATCCTGCCTTGACAGAGTACAAAATAGACTCCGTGGCTTAGTGGGAATGCCCTTTTCTCTTCCCTGCAACCTCTCTCTCACAGAAGAGACGTTGCAAGCCTATCTTTGTTTTATCGTTATTCCCATGGCAGGTGCTTGTCTAAACTCCAATCTCTGACCCCCCCCCCTCGCCAATCTTTTACGAAAAACACCCGTCTAGCTGAATCCACTGTCAAAAACTTTCCCCACTCTTTATCTATGCCTAAATCAAAACGTGGATTCCATGAACAAAGCTTCTTTCTTAGAACTGCACGCCTGTGGAACTCTGTTCCGTCTGCCTGCTTCCCTCCTGACTACAACTTGGATGTCTTCAAGTCCAACGTAAACAAATTCCTGATGAACCGCCCCCTTAAGTAGACACTTTATTAAACATCCACACTAACGTACTGTACTTACAATAACCCTTATCCCTGAGTGGCTTCCGGGCTTTGATAAGTGGTGACCACCTTGTAAAAAAAAATAATAAGTAAATAGATGTTCAGGGGTTGTAATGCTAGATTATCATGATCATGTCGACAAAATGTCTACCATCTTGAACGACACGAAGAAATTTATAAAAATGGGCCCTATCGCAACTCATGGTCGTACAACCTCTTTAGAAACCAAATTCCAAAAGAAATTAATCAAGTGGATTCAAAGTGGTGTACTTCCATCGAGCATAGCTAATGAGATTAGGCCCTTAGGATCAACCCGCCCTAGATTATATGGGTTACAGAAAACTCACAAAGTAGGTATTCCCTTAAGGCCCATTTTATCTATGGTATGGTCATCACAGCATAAAGTTGCAAAATGGATTTTAAATATTTTGTAACTGGTATAAAAATATTACAGTAAATATTGTTTGAAAGATTCATTTAATTTTGCAGACTTTATTCAAAGGTCTAAGGTTATTAATAAATGTATGTGTTCTTACGACATTAGCAACCTGCTTATTTGCGTTCCGATTTCAGAGATTATAGAAATCTGAACAGATTTTTTATATCGTAGTCAGATATCGCCTCCTTCCATTTCTGAAAGTATATTCGTTGAACTGATGAAATTTTCCACTACATCTGTTGAATTCAGCTTCAACGATGTAATGTATCGGCAAATAAAAGGTGTGTTGATGGGCTCAGTTTTGGGCCTGATAATGGCCAATATTTTCTTGGGTATCCATAAAGAACAATTGCTCTCTGGACCCATGAAACCTTTGGTCTATTTTCGCTATGTGGACAAAACATTTTGCCTCTGCATTAACCAAATAGAGGCAAATAATTTTTTCTCCTTAGTTAATAAGATGCATCCCGCGTTACAGTACACTTATGAAGAAGAGTCTAATTCGTCCATAGCTTTCCTTAATGTATCGGTAACGAAAACTCCATCCAGTTACCTTACACCAATATACCGTAAACCTACACTCACGGGACTGCATAGACGTTGAGATTCATTTTGCCCCCGAAAACGTAAGATAAATTTAATTTGGACCCTAACACATCGCGCCCTTATGATGTGTTCAAAATCAAAATTGGATGAGGAATTAAAAATAATTACTGAGAACCTCTCCAAAAGTAGGTACCAGTTGGATATGATTAAGTCAGTTATACAATGTAAAATAGCGGAATCCTCTGTAACTAAAATTCAAACGGTTAATAAATGTCCAGTATATCTGGGTTTACCATGGCTGGGGACAGTAAGTGAGAAATTTGCAAAGCAAATAAGTTCAACAGTGCAACATTGTTATTTTGCTTCAAATGTACGTGTTGTGTTCTCTACGAGAACGTTAATGCCATCTTCTCGAAAAGATATTCTACCCCCCATCATAATAATAATTTTGAATGTAGTTGCAGTGCCAACTATGTGGGTCGAACAACATTAAGATTGGATGAAAGAGTCCAACAACACGTACCTACCAAGATCAGAAGTGGAACATACCAAACAACAGACGTAATTGCCAATACATATGGGTCTTCAATTACTGACCACCTTATAAAAAAACCGTCTTGTGCAGCGAACTTTAGCAGGAATTCTTTTTCAATCCTGAGTCGTGTTCACTCATTATTTTATTTAAATATCTTGGAGACTGTTCACGTTCGGTTGAGAAGGTCTTCCCTCTGTAAGCAGAAGGAATGTCTCTTGGGTTTGAGCGTGATTAGTCTCTATGATCTTCGAGTAATATAACGTTGCTGTATTCCAATCGTTTTCCCCCATTTTCCCCCATACATAATGTAACGCAACGTGATTTTATTTGTACATATTTTCGATTCCCATTCGGGTTTTTTTCTTCTCCGTAACAAATCCCTCGATACAGTTTTGAGAAAGTGAGGGCGAAACCGGTCAGCTGACTCGCCCATTTCTTTTTTCACATTTTATCTTTACCCTGTTAACTTTTTTATTTTAAATGTTGACTTTATTTTAAACGTTCTTAATTATAAATTTAAGTCTTCCCTTCATGATTGTAATATATATATATATATATATATATATATATATATATATATATATATATATATATATATATATATATATATATACTGAAATCCCAAAGATTATTGTAGATTTATTACAGTTATCGAAGTTTCTATTTCAAAGTGATATAGACCGGGAGAATGTTGTTTAAAAAAAAACCATAAGCATGACAGACTGACTAACACACCGAAGTTACTTATATAAATGATTGGACGTATCTCCAATAAGACACGTTCATTCACTTTTCGCGTTCAAAATTAAAGCGTAGAAAAACATACGGACAAAGCCACCCCTCTTCTCCAAGGACGTACGAATACGCAACTAAAAATGCATTTCCTCAAATCTCTGAAAACAACAATATTAACCTGACAAGCAGATCAAGAGGCGGCTCTCGTGGCGGCAACGACAGCGAGGGTGGAGCAAGGCCAACGCTAGAGGCAGTAGTTACGCTAAGGTTGTAGGGAGGCGGGAAAAAAGCTTCAGGCGTAACGGTGGTGCGAGGAGTCAGACTTAGAGAAATGTGTGTACTTGCAAGGTTCGAATGATATCGAGGTCTATAGCGGTGATTCATCGATTCATAAATCTCTAGATTAAAAGCAAACGCATTTATATATATATATATATATATATATATATATATATATATATATATATATAATTTACTACCTAGTTCTACCTACGTATTGAGCACTGTTGAAGTAAATAGTTAAAGTTTACGCATAAATTTATACTTTAGTATATTAATTTATGTGATTAAATGAAGTAGTTATATATATATATATATATATATATATATATAAGGAATTCACACCCTAGACGATATATATATATATATATATATATATATATATATATATATATATATATATATATATATATATATATATATATATAAAATATTTTCCAAGTTCCAAATATCAAGTTTTCTTAGTTGGTCATTTATTACTTTAAAAAAGGTAGCCATGATAATATTATTTCGTACTGCGACTAAAAAGTTTGAAAAATTATATTATTGCTGCATATTTAGTTACGTACTCATCAGATGTTTACTTTAAAAACATTAAAAAAAAAACATTATGGGCAACTTACATGTTTTATGCAACCGACACGCCCTGCCGTTCCTTCTCGTATTAAAGAGTATCGTCGTGCTTTATTTATCTTAACTTATATCAATTACTTTTTTGTATGAGAATTATATATATATATATATATATATATATATATATATATATATATATATTCGCCTAACGCCGTTTATTGTATATTTTAGTTTTTACTTTTAATTCTCATTTTCGCTCCTTCGCACTTTTACTTCAACACCTGAAGATGATTCGTGGACGAATCGAAAGCGCTCGTGACAGCAACAGTTATGGAACTTTTATTAATATTTTTTGGTTTTGATTATAAAAAGATTATACGGAAAATCGGAAAAATTTTTAAATGAATCATAAAGCAAAATGTCTCAATACCATTTTTTTAAGCAAGTCACGATTTTGGAAAATCATGAAAATCTGAAAACGTGAAAGCTTTTTTTTTTTGTTTGTTTGAAAATGGTATTTCACACCTCATTGTCACAAGAAATTCTCAACTCGCATCTAGGTAAAAATGTACTTTCGTGTAATTCATTAAAAGAAGTATCGCAAAAACAAATAATAATAATAATAATAATAATAATAATAATAATAATAATAATAATAATATAAATATATATATACACATCTATATATATATATATATATAGTACGTAAGTTTTGAAAATACTAATGCCAATCATGCTACTGAGAATTTTCCGCGTTTCATTCTCGTGAGGATTCGTCAGGCTATTGCCTTGTGAGGATTTGTCAGGTAAAGGATTCGTCGAGGATGAAATGCGGAAAATTAAATGCAAATGAATTTTCATATACTCGTACGTTTTCAAAACTTACTACCTAGCTCTACTCAATATCGAGTACTATAGAACTTAATAATGAAACTATTACATAAAATTCGTTATTTGGCCAATCAACTCTGGTGTTCTGACTTCCTTACCCCTTTCCACACCTCTTATCATCCCTCAATGACTCCCCACCATCCTTGAATCTCTTATGCCAGTCAAAAACTGATGCTCGATTCAAACAAGATGGTCCAAAGCAGTCTGAAGCACCCCATACGTTTCTATAATTTTTTTTTTCAAGTTTAAAACAGAATTTAATTGCATCTCGCTCTTCTAAAATGTCCTCACGCCCAGACTGCTTTTTTGAAATTCACTATCTGTAATAATCAGCTTTAGTAGAGTGTATTTCAGTTCCTGCTGTAGCTGTTCATTTAGACCTGAAATCATAAAAATCGGTCAGTTATCCCATATGTATAACAATAATATACTTAATTCATAGATGTGCGTGAGCGTGTTTGTGTGTGTGTGTGCGCGTGTGTGTATACGCGCGCGCGGGGGCATGTGTGTGTGTGTGTGTGTGTGTGTGTGTGTGTGTGTGTGTGTGTGTGTGTGTGTGTGTGTGTGTGTGTGTGTGTGTGTGTGTGTGTGTGTAAGCAGCAAGTTGTTAACCAAATATGTCTGATTAAATCCGATGGAGTTTTTCTTTTGTTAAAAATTTGTCTAGTGATTTTCTCAACATGGCCATAAGCAATTCTTTTGGTCTCAGCTGGTAAGCTGCGTATTGTGCCACTGAGTGGTCTTGTCACAGTTATTTTTCGAGAACTTACGATCATGTGACCTTCATCAGGAGTAGTGTTTTGGAAAAGACATTGTTCATCCGGTTTTCAGTGGAAGAAGGATAAAAAAAGTGTTTATTTATTGGAAACATGTATTATTTTTTAAATTATTAATTTATTAATTGTTGTTATGGAGTTAAATGGTAATAAACGAAAGGAACACAGGATTTTTAGGAACGAACATGTATTCACATATATTACAGGCAAAAACAGGTTGAGAAATACCATTCCAAAACTGTAGGGCGTTTGCACACGACCTCCGTGGCCGAGTGCCAATCTCTCCCGTCACCAGAGGAAGTGAGACAGTCCATTAATCCCATGGAGGGGCGTCTCGAACACCTCCCTCCCAAGCTTTTTGTTGGTAAAAGCTGTCAGTACCTCTTCCTTTTAGGGTTTACCATTAATGGCTCGGTAAACTTTCTCTTACGGAAGGACCGCCGTAGTTAAGATGTTGGTTGAGGAGTTCAAGATCTAAAGTTTCGAGTGTCTATCGGCTCATCTTCCAATTGTGGGCTGTCGCTGGTTTCAACTGATCGACATCTTCTTAGATGGTTCTGGTGACGTTTGTAAGTATATGTTGGTCCTTGAATGATATATACCATGTTACCGTCTCTCTTAGTAACTGTGTCCACATTCTAGAATAATGTGTTGTTTTTATAACTTTTGAAAAACACTCTTTCACCTGGTATGAAACGTTTACTGGGTACATAAGTGGTCACTAGTGGCCTTGACTGGGTAAGAGCTTGTCAAAAACAGATCTCAATTTCCGCGCAAACATCGTTTCTGCAGGTAAGACTTAGTTAGTGTGTATGTTGGGTGTAATTCTATACACGTGTAGAAATTGTTGAAGTGATTCGTCTGTTGGAGTCTCTTGAGCCTTCTTCAGTGCTCTTTTAAGAGTGTTCACGGAGCGTTCCGCTAGCCCATTCGACCTTTGATGGTATGGGAGAGTGGTGATATGATTAATTTTGAACGTATCACAAAAACTTTTGAACTCAGCAGACGTAAACTGGGTTCCATTATCACTTACGATGCAATCGACTACACCGAAACGTGCGAACAGTTCATGTAAGAAATTTATAGTCGTTCCAGTTGTCGGTCTTCTGCACCTCAATACCTCAGGACACTTGGTGAAATTATCGACTGCGATTAAGTAATAATTGTCCTCGAGTGGACCCGCAAAATCGATGTGCACCCTAGACCATGGCTGGTCAGTCTTCGGCCAAGGTTTAAACGTAATCAGTGGTGATTCAGCCGCAAGGGCACAGCCTGTGCACGAGTCTATCCTCTCATTGATGTCCTTGTCCATTTTAGGTCAGTAGACATAGCTCCTCATTAAACTCTTCATACGATTTTTCCCAGGATGTCCTGTGTGAACATCCCGTAGAATTAGTTTTTGGAGACATTTGGGAATCACCACTCTTTCGCCATATAGTAGAAGTGGCGTCATGAGATAGTCCATTAATCCCATGGTGGGGCGTCTCCAACAATTGTTAAATACGTTTGATAAATTAGTACCTGTATTAAACGTTATATTTGTTACATATTAACCTGTATATGCAGAAGTACTGCTTCATTTATTTTTGCGCATAGTTTTGCTATTATTATTTACTATATTTTCTTATTCAGTTTACATTTTTATTGTGAGAGATTATATAGCATTTAATAGCTAGGATTTCTGATATATTAGATTATATGTGAGACGTCTAGAGAGAGTGGTTGTTGTATGACCAATATAGTCACTATTCTCAGATTAATTATGGGGAAGACATTCTTGGAATGTGGGTAAGTGAATTCATGTATTAAATAATTTGGCTCAGGCATTAGTTTTACAAAGGAGTCACTACTTATCAAGACCTGGAGGCTACTCGAGGATAAGGGTTAATGAGGGTACAGTAGTCAATGGAATAGTATCGTAGTCACTGTTACAAGTGGAAATTTGGTAAATTGGATTATTTAGGAGGACGGCTCATCAAGGACATGTTAACGTTAGACTTGAAGATGACCACATTGTAGCCAGTTAGAAAGCAAGCAAACGGAAGAGAGTTCCACGGGCTTGTAGTTCTAGGAAATAAGCTTTTTTCATGAAATCTACATATCAAAGTGTAGTATCTGTTCTTCAGATGCTGCACTTCTATTTCTTGTTCTCTTTCGGTGGAGGAGAAATCCTTCACGACTGAGACAATTTTTATTTTTGTACCTTTTCTCCACGTTAAAAAACGACCCTGGTGTCTAACTCTGTCCCGTGGGGAGGCATAGTAAATAGGTACATTTAGGTTTAGGCATAGATAAAGAGTGGAGAAATCATTGATAGTGGTTTCAGATAGACAAGTGTTTTGTGAAAGTTTGGCGAGGGATGGGGCATAAATTTGAGCTCAGACGAGTACCTGCCATTAAAATTACGATAAAGCAGAGACAGGCTCGCAACGTCTCTTCTGGGAGAATGAGATAGCAGAGAAAAGAAAAGAGCATCATCTACGAGGTTACGAAGTCTACTTTGAACGATTTCAAGGCTGGATAAGGTGGTTCTAGTAACTCCTGCCGAGATGTTCCAACCGTACTCCATCCTTGGACATACCTGGCTCTTATATGTGTAGAGAATTGTACCTGGCTCTTATATGTGTAGAGAATTGTACCTGGATCTTATATGTGTAGAGAATTGTATCTGCAGTGAGATATCTACTGGGGCGGTAGAATGTTTCCAACATTTATCCAGCGACCTTAGCAACGGATTTGATGTGCGTGTTCCATTTCAGATCAGAAGTAAAGGTCAGAAGCCATAAGTTTGTCAAAACATGAGGCCTCTCCAAGACGAGAGCCATTCATTTCAATTGATGCCAGATCGAAACAGAGCGTTCATGATATAAAGATAGAAGCTTGGTTTTAGATGCATTAAAATTAACCAGTCACTTCTTTCCCTATTGCTTACGTGCTTAAAGTTAGAGGAGAAAGAATCAGAGAGAACTTCGTCATTTATGGCCTTTGAAGTGTTGCCATAGATGGTATTGTCGTCAGCATAAATGTCTACGAATAATCATAGGATGCGTTTTGGGAGATCATTGATGTAGATCAGGAAAAGTGTTGGGCCCGGGATGGATCATTGAGGGACTCCAGCATTAATACTGTGAGCTTCCGATTTCTGTCTATCAACTACTATTTTTATGAACCTATCAGAGAAAAATGATTTAATAATTGAGAAGACATTTCCAGCTATACCTTAGCTGTAGATCTTGTGAAGTAAACCTTTATGACATACCCTATTAAAGGCCTTTGATGTGTCAGGAGCAATTGCCCTAAAAACTAAGTCTTCGTCACGAGATTCGCTACTCCTATGAGATATAATTCGTAGCACATCTGTTGTAGATCTAGCAGAACGGAAACCATATTGCATGTCACTGATGAGTTTATTTTTGCTGGGGTGGTTTACTATTTATATATTTAAACAGATTCCAGCAACTTACTCATGACGCCTATGAGACTTATTGGTCTATACTGAGAGGAAGATGAGAGGGTAATAGTAGTATTGATTTTAATTAACATTATATATATATATATATATATATATATATATATATATATATATATATATATATATAGTATTAGTAGTAATCCACTTATTAGAAGCACGGAGAAAATGAAATTCAAAACATGACGTTAGAAGAACGACCACGTACGGATTTTCTATAAAATAAACATATGTGTTTGTGTGTGTGTGTGTGTGTGTGTGTGTGTGTGTGTGTGTGTGTGTGTGTGTGTGTGTGTGTGTGCGCGCGTAAGTGTGTGTGTGTGTGTGTGTGTGTGCGTTTTCACACATTACAATTCGGCCAAGAGAGAGGGTCTTTATTCAAGGTTGTTACGATGAAGTATACCAAAACAATGTTATGACTCTGTATAGAATATTAGATTTGCAAAGTGCAGATCCAATTTATTAAAGATATGGGTCAGGGTGATTGCGCTCAGCTGATTCTCTGGAGTCTTCATTTGCCTTCCAAAATCCGCTTTAACTTTCCGGCTTTCATCTGCTTTCCAAATCCTGAAATCAGCTGAAGGATGGCACAACTTTCTCATAAAGGATCACAGTTACTGGTTTTTATTATTATTATTATTATTATTATTATTATTATTATTATTATTATTATTATTGCTTTCAGCTTTCCGATTCACTGAATCTAGAAGATGAATTATGAAAAGCCTACCTTAAAATAATTTTTCACCAGTTGATACTAAATCTTCCTAGGCATCACCGCCTTCTCTTCACATTTCTTTCTTTATATATATATATATATATATATATATATGTATATATATATATATATATATATATATATATATATACATATATATATAGTTGTGAGTGTGTGCGTGGATATATATATATATATATATATATATATATATATATATATATATATATATTAGGTTGGTGCTAAAATAAGGCCGTATTTTTACGTTCAACCTCAAAGGATCATAACTGCTTTCATAATAAACTTTATTAATCAAAACAATAACCAACGAGAAACAAGTATATTAATCTCATTAGCATAGAATCCGGAGTTCTGGAAGCGATGATGTCATTGAAGCTCGATTCGGCCTTATCTCGGCTTTTGAAGCATTTTTCGCGCAGGAAGTTGTCGAGATGCTTGAAAAAAGTGATAACCCGTAAGCGATAGGTCCGGTGAATAGGAGGGATGAAGCAGAGTCTCGTAGTCCAATTCGTTCAGCTTTTGCAGGACCAGTTAAACAACATACGGGCGAGCGTTGTCATGGAGGAGAATTGGTCCTTTCATATTGACCAATCTCTGGCACATACATTGGAGTTTCTGGCGCATTTCGTCAATTGTCGGCGCGACTTCTCTACCGTAATCGTTTAGCCAGGATTCAAGAAGCTTTTTTACGTACAATTTCTGCTTCGTGTCCAATCACTGTACCGAACGTCGCCGGTTGTCGTAGAGGATTCATTTCCTATCACACGACAAAATTCGCTCGAGAAATGGATCGTTTTTGTTGCGTAGAAAGAGCGTAGAAAACACTTCAAAACGACGATTTTTTTATTATCATTCAATTCATATCCAACTTTTTGACTCCCCTATTTGCTTTATGTGGCGAACAACTGTTGAGAAAATTATCGTGTAGTTTTGCGAGGATCGGCTTCAATTAAGACTTTCAGATGTTCGTTACAAACCGCAGTCGGCCGGCCTCGACCATCTTCATCTTCAAGGCTCTCGTCACCATTGCGAAATTTCTTGAACCACCGTAGTGCCACACGTTCGTTAGTAGTTCCTGGGCCAAACGCATCATTGATATCACGAGCTGTCTCGGCAGTTTTTAGTTTACTTTCAACTGGAACAAGAAATTTGTGCGGATTTGAATTTTGTCCATGCTGTCGAAAATCCTGCAAAAAATGAATGAAGAGATTGAGAACGGTGACTAATAAGACGATTCGATAGAGCAAAAAACGCGCTTCAAAATGATATATAACATGGCTATATATATTAAGAATAAAAGTAACATATGTGAGAAAACGATATTGTTTTTGCACCAACCTAATATATATATATATATATATATATATATATATATATATATATATATATATATATAAAACAAACTTTGTGAGCATGTGTGTAAGTTTGTTCCTTATAGACTCCAAAACGGTTCGGCCGATTATTTTATTTGAAATTTCACACAAGTATACTTCGTGTGTCTGGGAGTGTTCTTAGATAGATTTCGTATCCAAATGCCTCCGATAAGTATCGAAAATCCATAATTTTAAAAAAAATGCGATTAAAGAAAGAACTGCCTGATTTTGACCAAAGTCACTGCGAGAGGCCATGTGAGCTTCATCCCGGTGCACTTCTGTGGGCTTCCGACTAGAGCAGACAATCAATCTATTTGATTGACGAATGAGTGAATGATTGAGGACTGACGCAAAGTAAAAACCAGGCGAGATCATTTACGACAAGAACGAGGGCTTATGTATAGTCATGCACAGACAGACTGTTTAGTTGTATAATAGCTCTTTACTCCGACTAAACTAGGACTCTCCTGGACAGGGATCGAACCTATAACTATCTAGTTGACAGTCACTAGTTTTATTATTTAACGCATATGACTGGCGTTCGCAAACGATATTTTCTAATGTCTTTTTATATAAACATTTGACCACTACTTTTGCAGTGCCGAATTTGATCATTAACAAGAGCTTCGCATATATATGTGTGTGTGTGTGTGTGTGTGTGTGTGTGTGTGTGTGTGTGTGTGTGTGTGTGTGTGTGTGTATGGTCACGAATAGGCTCCTATATGGTTGACTATTTAAAAAAAAACATAACATATAATGATAGAAGATGTATTGAGACACAAGAATAGATATGTTTGATCTGGCAGAACGATGATTCATTAAAATTGTGGGGTTTGCATTCTCGCCTGGTCCACAAAGTATGGAAATAAAAAATTTAAAAATTAAAAAAAAAAACGTTTACAAGTGTTTTTGATATAGCTGTACTTTATAATACTTTGATAAATATGTTTTGACTTAAATAGGGATGGTATAATAAAATTGTGGGGTCTGCGTTCGCGTCTGGCCTCCCTGGAATGTTAATAGGCACAAATTTAATAAAAACTTTTCATATCTATCTGCGTAAGTATACTTTGATAATTATGTTTCAGTTTGAAGAAATATGGTATAATAAAATTAAACCGTTAAAATAAATTACCACGCAGCAACAATACACTCCCAATTTAACCATAATGCATATACCCCTTAATCTCAACACTATGTTAAAAACCAGATACAATCTTATATATCATACTATATATAACAAGCTTCTCGTTATTTATTGAGAATTCAATAAAGCTTCCCCCAACATTCTATAATTCATCTTAATCTTTTTCGTCCCTAATGAACCTTACGCTAGACGCCGCATCTTCCCCATGCTACCTAGCACCTTCTCTACTCTTCTGATGAGAAGCATTAGGCTTCGAAATGCCCTGGCATAAAGAGTCCCTTCTATCCCTTAAATTTTGCCTGTATTCCATTATTCAATAAATGACCCATTCTATATCTACCAATATATAGTTTTGCGTCTTCATTTCATACTCTTGTTGTCCTATGACCCCCCCCCAAAAAAAAGCTAAATGGAGGCCATCTAGAATATATGCTGTAGAACGGAGAAAAAAAGGTTCAAGACCCTAGTGTTGTGATGTGATGTTTTGAATATAATAAACTAGTTATTACCAAAGTTTCATTTCATTCGAACAAAATACTAAGAAACGGGGCCTAATTAGAGTTGGGGCCCGTTTGGGGGGGGGTCATCCTGTATATATATACGAGGGGCGTGCAATAAGTAATACCTCTGACCCACTTCGCATAGCAGTACAGCAATGAAAATTGCCACAGTTATTAGTCTTTCTCTACATAGGAACAACCCAGAGTTATGTATTTCTCCTATCGTTTGATGCAACTATGGAGACCGTTTTTGTCCTCCAACCACGACGTGACTTCAAAAATCAAGCCTGCATCATCTGGGAAACGCTTTCCTTTCAAAAACATCTTCATGTCTAGGAAGAGGTGAAAGTCAGAGGGTCCAAGGTCAGGAGAGTAGGGAGGATGAGGTAGGATTTAATAACCACACGCCCGTGCTTCTGATCTGGCGACATGCGAGTTGTGGACCGGGGCGTTGTCCTGCAGGAGGTGGGTACCTTTGCTGATCTTGCCCCGCCTCTTGATTTTGATAGCTTCCCTTAATTTCCTCAAAAGTGAAGCATAATAGGCTCCTATAATTGTGGTATTCTTTGCCAGGAAATCTGTTATCACTACTCCGTCCTGGTCCCAGAAGTCTGTGAGAATGATCTTGCCAGCGGAGGGCTGCACCCTTGCCTTCTTTGGAGGTGTTGAGTCCAATTGTTTCCACTGCATTGACTGGGCTTTGGTTTCTGGATCATAGTGATGAACCCAGGTTTCATCCTGTGTAATTAGTCTTTTGAAAACTTTGACTCATCTTCTCGGCACATCTCCAAATTCATCCTCGAGCACTCGACGCGATCTCGCTTGTGGAATGGGTTGAGCAACCTAGGAATCCATCTGGCAGACACCTTATGCAAATGCAAATGGTCATGAATGATAGTTTCCACAGACCATGTACTAATCTTGACATCTAGGGCTATTTGGCGAATAGTAATGCGCCGATCTTCCAAAATGACAGCCTCAACTTGACGGACAGATGCCTCATCTATGGCAGAATGGGGGACGACCAGGTCTGGGAGCTGTTTCTACAGACTTCCGGCCATGTTTGAATTCACGATGCCAGCTTTTTACAAGGTCATATGATGGGGCATTATCACCATAAGTTTCTTTCATTTCATCAAAAGTCTCCTGTGGTGTGCGTCCTTTCAAATACAAAAACCGGATCACTGCTCGACATTCAACAGGCTCCATTTCACACCTGACCCTTTTCAAAAACCTGTAAAACAGAAACCACAATTAGTTCAGATCTGTAATTTGCCACATAACCCGTAGAGATATAAATCATTGCACATGCAAAATTTCAGCTAGATCAGACAACTAGATGTGGATCAGGAGCATTACTTATTGCACGTCTCTTGTATACACACACACACACATATATATATATATATATATATATATATATATATATATATATATATAGTGGTGCCAAAAAGAACGTCCGCGCTTGTTTTTCAAAAACCGCAAATTTGAATAAAATTGAATGTAACTGTTAAAACAACTCATTTGATTCGCCTTTTAATTTGACTTTTAATTGAAGTATCCTAGTGTTCACGTCAATCTAAATAGATAATTCCAAATCGAGAAAATCAGATAAGGTATAGGTTGTTTAAACGTATGCTTCTATCAGCCGAGAAAAATGAAATAAAATACGCTAAAAGTTAATGGCAAATGCTATTTTTTAAGATGCGCCAGACGTTTTATTTTTAGAACAAATTCAATCTGGTTGCAAAGCTTTAGATGTAAAAGTGACATAGAATCGGAACCGGGAGAGAGAGGAAGATAATCTTGATTGTCTAGACTGATACATGAAAGGAAAACGTGGGTGGAAAAGAACTATATGTTATATGTCACAAAATGTTCTATTTTCGCGAATTCGCGGTTTACATATATTGTACCTATTTACAATGCCTCCGCACGGGACAGAGTTAGACACCAGGGTCATTTTTTAACGTGGAGAAAAGGTACAAAAATAAAAAATTGTCTCAGTCGTGAAGGATTTCTCCTCCACCGAAAGAGAACAAGAAATGGAAGGGCAGCATCTGAAGAACAGATACTACACTTTGATCTTGGCCAAAATGCCAAGAAACGAAAGAAAATAATGATAAATAAATGAATAAATATTTGCGTATAGCGAACCCCTTCTTCCTCCAAATCAAACGTAGATCCCCGTCACCATCTCCTCCTTCATACACGACATCGCTAACAGCAAGAGTCCTTCCAAGCCCCCCCCCCCTATACACAACAACTCTTGCAACGAGAACCCCCACCACCTGCCCTCTTTCCCTTTATTCACCTCTCTCTCTCTCTCTCTCTCTCTCTCTCTCTCTCTCTCTCTCTCTCTCTCTCTCTCTCTGTAAAAACCGATGCGCGAAAAAGTAGCAGCAGCGATGACGGAGGAGAAAAATCTCTAAGCGGGAAAAACGAAATAAACCCGGTGTTTTGGGTCGAGACCACGAGACAAGCGGATGGAAAAATCCCTCGTGCCGTTATGCCAAAATGCAATGGAGGGGACCAGTGACCAGATATGATGGACGAATCATCTCCGTATTTTTCTGAAGATAAAATGGACTTTCTTTTGCTGTTTAACTCATGTCCCCATAAAGGCGACTAAAAGAAACTTAATATTCAACCACCAGAAAAAAAACATATCGGCTTGGAAATGATACCCACATGGAATAACGTAAAATAACGCAAATCGCGTGCAAGTTTCGGATCGGCGAGATAATGTCGACGAATTGAAGAGACTACAGTGTTCACAGACTTTTAAAAATAATAATAAAAAAGCAAGAAAGAAAGAAGCTACGCTGGCCATGCGATATTTTTTATCGACAGTTAAATACCCCATTAAGGGTATTGAGATTTGAGAAAATCTTTTAATCAGTTTTCGGCGAGAAATTTGGCTGTAAAGGAGTCAAAGTTCAACGATTTGACCTTTGAAAACTCTCCTAAATTCCTCCAACAATTTTGAGTTTAAATACTTGAAATTTTAGATGTAGGTTACGGGGACGTGTATCAAAATTTTTAATTTTTACATCATCAACGCTCTGATCCCCATCTGGCATCAATTGAAATGAATAGTTCTCGTCTTGGGAGGCTTTATGTTTGGACAAGCTTCTGGGCTTGACTTTTACTCCTAATCTTAAACACATACATCAAATCCGTTGCCAAGGTTGCTGGAAAATGATGGGATCTTTCTCTCGATCCAATAGATATCTCACTGCTGAAGCAATTCTCTACTTATATAAGAGCCAGGTACGCCCAAGAATGGAGTACGGTTGCCACATCTGGGTAAGAGCTGTTAGATACAACTTATCTTGTCTTAATAGTCTGAAATAGACTTTGTTGCATAGGAAATGCCCTTTTCTCTTCCCTGCAACCTCTTTCTTACAGAAGTGACGTTGCGAGCCTGTCTTTGTTTTATCGTTATTTTTATGGCAAGTGATCGTCTGAGCTCCAATATGGTCCCCTCTTGCCAAACTTTCACGAGACACTCGTCTAGCTGAAAACACTATCAATAATTTCCCCTACTCTTTACCTGTGCCTAAACCTAAACATAGATTCTGTTTACCTGCTTTCCGCTGACTACAAAATCGCCGTCTTCAAGTCCAATGTAAACAAATTCTTGATGAGCTGTTCTACTTAAGTTAACAAATTTACTGAATTTCCACTACTAACGAGTATTATGATTCTGATACTGTACACTCTGTAATGCTTATTCTCGAGTGGCCTCTGGGCCTTGATAAGTGGTGACTCCTATGTAAAAAAAAATTTAAGGGATCAAAATTGGGGTCAACGTTTAAAAAATTGACCTCTGCATTTTCTACCAAATTACTCAGCCAATTTTTTGGTCTAAACATTTGAAATTTCACATAGAGTGTATAAGGCAAGCTTTTTAACTTGTTTTTGGCCGAAAATTTTCCTGCCAAAGGGTCAAAGTTCCAAAGATTTTATTTTTGCGGTCTCTAGCAAACTATTCAGCCAACTTTGTGTCTAAACATTTGAAATTTTACATAAAGGGTATTCAGACATGCAGCAAGCTTTTTAATCAGTTTTGGGGCGACAATTTGGCTGCCAAGAAGTCAAAGTTGAAAGAGTTGACCTTTGCAGACTCTACCAAACTCCTCCGTCAATTTTGAATCTAAACACTTGAAATTTTAGATGTGGGTTACCTGGACATGAGTCAAACTTTTTAATATATATATATATATATATACATATGCACATAAATTTATGAGCAGTACATAGGGCTCGAGCAAAGCTTGGCTGAACTGCTAGTATATATATATATATATATATATATATATATAGTAAGAGAGAGAGAAAGACAGACAGAGAGAAAGAGAAAGTATCTTCTATATGGAAGCAAGAAACAGACAGAATGCAGCAATATTTTTTCATAGAAACCACAAGCGACGATCATTTTACTCTGAAACGCGTTTCATTATCTAACTGATTTTCGAACCGCCATGTTTCTTTGTTTGTTTTTCTTTCGGTCTCATTCTCATTTCCCTCTAAATAAATTATCCACACACAAGCAATGTACATCTGTTTTGTTTTCCAAAACTTAAATGCTTCATTATTATTTCATATGACAAATTTGAAAGGCGACAAGAGTCTTCGACGACGGCGGATGTATTATTTCGAGGCGAAGGTGGAGAAATAAACAGGTATCAAAATTTAATTCGCCTCAACAAATAGTCCCTGGAGAAAAGGCGTTTTGTGTTTATTCCCATTTTTATGTTATATCATTGTTTGTACTCACGTGATTAGACGTTTGGAACAAAGTTATGTCGTAATATATATAGAACACATGTGCATACACACACACACACACACTCGCACAAA
>NC_136496.1:6557728-6577728 GCF_053919585.1 Euprymna scolopes | reverse complement strand
TTGCCAAAAGGCTTTTCTGAGTATCTAAGCGATGCTCTATTTCAATCCGTCATGCGTCTATGATTCTCTTCATCAATAACTTGAATGAGGTAGGATCTCAGCTCAAACCACACGCTGTTTACAACGGGCTGACCGTTGGAGTGGCTGCGTTCAACTGAAATACAGAATCAATTACGAACGACCCTTCGGCAACGTTCACAATTCACCATGATGGCGTCATCAACTCGAAAAATGTTCAAAACGGCGGGAAATTGTTCAAGATTAATAACTAGACAAGTTATCATATGTGATTATGCACTGCTGTAAGAGGCGATGTCCGTCCGCAAATCTATCGGTTACGCTTGAGATTGTCGGTTCGGTCGCCAATCTGTTATGATTGAGAAAGTATTCATCGCTCGGCGCGCATGTCGAAACGACATACCGTATTATTAGAATATCCATTATTATTGTTTACTACGATGTGGTAAGCTGAAAGTATTTCTAAACAGATACATACATACATACGTACATGCATCAATATATACATAATTGCACACATATGAAGAGGCTGTGGATGAACTGAGAGAGATATATAGATAGACAAAGTATATATATATATATACATATACACACACACACACACACACACACACACACACATATATATATATATATATATATATATATATATATATATATATATATATATATATATATTCAAACACGTATCATTGAAGACGACAGAGTTCTTCTTTTTTTCGCATTTTGTTTGATATCTTTTTATTTCGGCTGGCATGTTGTATATTATGGTGCCCAAAAGTTGTAGTTCGGCCATATTCTTCTAAAGCGCTTTCTGTTGGTACATCCAGTCGTCGTCAGAAGCGATTGTTGTTGCTGTCGTTTTTGTTTTTTTTTGGGGGGGGGGTTGTTTCGTTTGTGAGTGCTGGATGGGTAGGGGAAATTATTTTTATTTTTTATTTTTATTTTCTTATTTTATATTTCATTTATTTAGTTAATTCATTGTTAGTTAGTATATGTGTCCCGATATTAAATGAGATTCGGTTAATAAGGGGCTGTAGTTTTTTAATTAGTATGGCTTCTGGTAATTTTAGTCTCCGTGCGCAATTTTGAAGATATCGAATTTTAGTATTATTAGTTAAGATATTTCTGATGTCGAACGACTGTGGGTTTTTATCATGGTATGTTAGGGATTGTTTTATGGCGCTATTGTCAGTTAAATGATAGTGTAGTCGTCGGGAGAGTGATATTGTGGTGTGGCCTATGAATGCTTGCATAAATTTTTAGTGTGGGTTCGGAGACATTCTTCGAAGGGACAAATAAATTCATACACTACATCAGTGTTAATATTATTATTGTTTTTAATTATCAAATTGGAAGTTTTAAATTTAGTATAATATATTATTAGTTTAATCTTTTTGTTCTGGTTGGTGTGTCTGGTGAATCTTTTAATTAGGTATGTTATTATTTTGTCATCTGTTTTGTAGTTAATGTGTAGTTGGTCTTTATAGTATGCTTTGATGGCGTCGTTTCTGTTAGGGTTACGGTTTATGTTTTTATTGTGGATTGAGTTTAAAAAGGGTTTTCTCTGCTTATCGACAATTTTATTGGAAAATTTAATGTTTTTTTCTCCACCCCTAAAAGAAAACGGGTTGTCTACTCTGAAAGCCGTTCTTTAAATGAGGCTGTTAGGAGTGTTTATACCGAATGCCGTTCTTAAGATGAGGAGGTTGGTGGTGTTTAATTTTAAAGCCGTTCTTAACATGACAATACTCAAAGATGTGAAGTGAGAAAGTCATGATTATTTAGTTTTACACGTTAAAAAAAAGACGACATAAAACTGAAGTTTAATTTAATACTATTAGGGGAAGAGTGGAAAGGAAGAGGAAGACTTGAACAACAAACGGAAACAACTAGGATTGCTACCACTGATTTCAATCACTCTAACCAGTTCATATGTACAGAGAATCTCTAACCTCCAACACTTTTTTTACTTTCCATTATTATAATTAATTTCGTAATTTCGTAATTTTATTGATTCATACTGATTTACACATTCCCGTAATTGCTTTTTAATTCAAACAATACCTGCATGTTATCTCCCCAAAGCAGCACTAATCGCCAGTTAAAGCCAGATTATTTTATTTCAGCTACGGCCGCCAGTCTCTGCAATTGTTCTTGGACGGCAGTGGCCACCACCAACAGCAACAACAACAACAACAACAACCGTAGTTTACTTTTTTGCGAAGGGTGGAGCAGACTTCCATCGGGCAACGCCAGTTAACGGGTCCTGCTAGTTAATAATAATAATAATAATAATAATAATAATAATAATAATAATAATAATAATAATAATAATAAAATTAGTTATTATTATCATTATTATTATTATTATTATTTTATCATCGCCTCCATTCAGTCAGACGTAAGGATAGCTGAGGCAAGGATTGCGCAATCTCCAACCACACCTCTCCCGAATCAGCACTCCTTGAGTCCAGTGACAAGGAGAAGTCTAGAACAAACCAATGGCGAGATAAGCGGGGAGAGTATACAGCACCTGGAATTCCCAAATACTTACTCCTTTTAGTAGTCGCCAGACTCAACGTTTCTTCACTTCGGCGATCTAATGGGAACCGGTGTGTCAACGTGATTATGTCGTATTATAGATAATTATAATAATGAACACGTACGGATACAAAACTGTTCGTCTAAATCTCCCGAAATAAAATTTTCATATACGTTGGTAGGAGTAAATTAAAATCCACCTAAAGAGGCGGGTGTGAGGCTAGATATTTAAAAATTATATATATATATATATATATATATATATATATATATATATATATATATATGTATGTATAGAGAGAGAGAGAGAGAGAGAGAGAGATGGAGGGCGAATTCGAACGAGTTAATCGGATCTAATACATACACGTAATATCCGAGTGATTTGAATTTGCAGATATTTTAATTAATTTCCCTTTTGTTGAATGAATGTAATAAATGTTATTTATGTATTTTTATTAACACTTAAGATTTGAATGTTTTCCATTCTGAAGATAATTTATTCATTAATAAACTTGCATTAAGATTGTTTAATTGAAAATGTAGTTTAATATTTCGATGAAAAATCCATTAAATTGATCGAGCTATGTTTAATAACGGTAAGAGGTTCGATTTTTTATAAGCCATTAAACGTTTTCTGCTTCCTATTTTATTCTTTATTTTTAATTTTTTTCTTCTTACTATTTTCCTTTTGTCCTTCTTTTTCTTCGTGATTTTCTTTTTCTCTTTTATTTTCTGTTTTTCAACCTTTTTTCACCTTTTTCTTCTTTTTAATCCCTAGGTTTTGTTTTACTTTTTCTCTTTTTAAGTTTTTTTTTATATTTTCCTTTTATACATTTTTATATTGTTTTTTTTCTTTCGCGTTCTCTTTTTTTTAAGTATTTCTTCTTTGCCTCTTTTTTCTTCTCTTTTTCTTAGTTATTTTTTCGCATTCTTTTTGTTTTCACCTAATTCTTCCTTTTAAATATTTTCGTTTATTTAACTTTCGTTTCGTCGCCTTTTTAACCGTCTCCTTTTTCTTCGACGTTGTTTTCTATTTCTTCTTCTTCTCTTCTTCTCTTTTTCTCCTTCTTCTATTTTTCTTCTTCTCCTCCTTCTTCTATTTTTTCGCTTCCTTCTTCTATTTCTTTCTTTTTTTTCTCTCATTTTTTCACTTTTTTCTTCTATTTTCTCGGCGTCTTCTTCTTTCCCTTGTTCTTTTTTCACATTGTTCTTCTTCTGCTGCTACTTTTTCACTTTCTCGTTTTCTTCTTTTTTTTACTTTTTCACCTTCTTTCCTTTTTGACTTTCTTTTTTACCTTCTTATTCTTATATTTCATCTTCGTCATCTTTTTCACTTTTTCTTCTTTTTACATTCTTCTTCTTTTTCACCTTTTTTCCTATTTCAGCTTCTCAGTCTTTTTTCACTTTCTTAGTCTCTTTTTTTACCTTTTTTTCCAACTGCTTCGTAATCTTCGTTTTCACCTTCTTTTTCTTCTTTTTTTTCTCTTCTATTTTCACTTTCTTCTTCTATCACGAACACCTTGTTTCTTATTCTTCTCTTTCTTCTTCCATTTCAACTCCATTTTCATTGCGTATCTTCATCTGTTTCACCTTTCCTTCTAGTTTTGACTAAAAGTGGTCCGCAAAATAATCGGAATATTATTTTGATATCGATGAATTTTCAGGTACAATATTTTTAAAAATCAATTCGAGTAAAAAAAAAACTATTACAATAACACCAGAAGCAACAAAAAACAAATATCGAACTAAGAATGCGTGATATTTTTCGATTTATTTTAACAATTAAACTATAACATTCTTCCATTTAAATGTGCGAATTTTATATTAATGATATAAACTGTTTATTCAATTAATCAATTGTATAAATGTAGTTTAGCTTTCGTTTGTAAAATCATTTTCGTGAAATAGAAAATTAGACTGGCAAATGTTTATTCAAAGAGGATTAAAAGGTAACTACAAAAATATTTCTTTATCTCTATATAAATAAAATTGTCACCTTGTTTTTCGATTATACATAACTTTGATAAATACACATTGAATTATTATTTTCATTCGCATAATATCTGTTGTGGGGCACAAATCACCCCTATTTGAGAACTAAGTGGAATCATCCAGTCCTATGAATATCACTGGTTTCAGAGACTAAATGGAGACATTCATACCATGTTTAACCGCATGCTACGAACACGTTCCTTTCATACGACTTTAGTGGCTCCTATATTCTTTATGATAAATACATATTATATTTATACACTTTACACACTACTTGTGGTTTCTTTCATTTGTGAACTCTAGTACGGGTCTACAACAGTATTTATTTAATGAAAACAATTACTGGGAAAACTAAAACGATTATTTTAATCCTATTTTTAAAAAGTATAAACAAGGCTGCGACCTTTGGAATTATTTTTCGCTAAGCTCTCCACCCGGATAATGCTCGGTAAATACAGATAGTTTTAACGTCTTTGCTTCATTTCTTTTATTTTTCAAAACTTCATATAACAATAATAACACATTTATTAATTTCTTCACGTAATAGCAAATATTGTAGACTTTACAAATTTACAAGCACTTGTGAAATTCGGTGTTTATTGGTACTCCTTAAACTTCATAAAAATAACGAAGAATCATGTTTGCTCAGTCACAAATTGCATATTGCACAATTATAAAAATATGGACAAGTGCAGATTTTGCCACACAGAAGTAGAAAGTGTGGGCCACCTGAAATACAAGTTGCAAGGTTCTGCTAGGGAGACAGCTTCCATACAATGATATAATGTAGTGTGAAAATATCTCTGCGAGAAAATTTGTAAAAGGTTGAATATCTAATGCAACAGCAAATCATGGGAACTTGTACAAGAATTTAAAAAAAAAACTATTGGAAATAAGTCAGACATTACGTGGGGACGCGAAAAAAGGTCTACCTTCGAAGGTTCCGGAGGTTTCGACGCCAAGCAGCGTTCTCGGTTCAAGAGGCATTTTCGTGGAACCAGCTACCCGATGAGGTCGTAAACCAGCCAACACTACAGGGCTTTAAAGCGACCTTGGACAAACGCTGGTTGGACCTCCACGGTTTTTCCCCTGTATAATTTCACTTCGTACATAAATTGTCACTGACTTTTTCGCTGTTAATGACAATCGGTTGTGAGTTTATTCTTTGTCAATAAAATGAATTAATTAAATGAATTAATAAATTAATTAATAAATGAATTAAATGAATGAATAAATAAATGAATTAATAAATGAATTAAATGAATGAATAAATAAATGAATTAATAAATGAATTAATAAATGAATTAATAAATGAAGTATATGAATTAATGAATGAATAAATGTGCAGCAAATGTGCAGCTTATTTTATTTAACTAATTCTACTAAAGCTTGTTCCTATTACTGCGCGCACTTCATATAAATAAAATGAGAAATATATATATAAATATGTGTGAGGGCAATTCTCAACCTATACATTACACGAATTTTTTATCTACAGACTTGAAATTTGGTATATAGGGTAATCAGACATGTGGAAAACTTTTAAATCGGTTTTCATCTGGAAAAAAAGGACTGCTAGAAGGTCGTAATTGAAACATGGCTACGTGAGGATCATCGGATTTTTAAGTGTTTGTCAATTGTTTCACGAATGCGCATGTGTGAATTGTTTACATGACAGATTCATTATGATATAAATAAGTAGGTTTGAAAACATTTTATAAAGATGTGTCAAGCTGGCCTAATCGTTATTGTACTCGGCCCACTGTCTTTAGGTTTTTGGTTACGATCTTAGCTCGAGTATTTCTTTTCTTTTTTTTACTTAGAAGAATTAAACTGTTTAGAAAAACCACAATACTCGCATGCACGTGTCTTAGTTTCTGTATTAATTTAAATGTAATATTTATGCGTATTTTACAACTGGGCAATGTCTAGCGGTCCGCTAGTTAAACTTTTTTTCTATAGGGTAACTAAAAAACTCCTTTCGTATTTAAAGGGGGGGAAAGAAACATTCACAGTATGTGTAACTTATATTTAGTATTCGTCATCCAGCTCCTTCTACTAATGTGTCTCCAGATGTTCCATCCCCCTTTCCGGTAGAACTCAGTGGTTTTGGACGGAAAGAAGTCTGTAAGGTATTAGCGCAAGTCTGCTTCTGCCAGTCTGCTTCAATGGAAAAGATCTCCACGAATTTTATTATCCAAGGAATCGATAAGGTCGGTCAAGCAAGGTCAGGTGAATAAGGTGGGTGGCACAAAGTCTCCCGCTCAAGTTGCTGTATGGTATTTCTGAGAATCCGTGCAACATGTAGCCTGGTATGTAATCACGAAAGCAAAGAACACTTTGCGATTCAACAGTTCTGCATCTTTCCATTGCACACGTTTCAGTTGCTGCGTCCCCAGCGATCGTTTACCTCGTTGGAAGCAGTTCATAATGAACCACTTAACGACCTATCCATTTGACACAGCATAATCTTGCGTGGGTGCATAGACGGTTTTGCTATGTGGGGGACAACAGTCTAGGTAAGCAACCAATGTCTGAAGCGCTTGGGAATTTCGTACAGAATTCACTTTTTATCCCTAGTAAGCACTCGATTTAATAAGGATGCGGTGTCGATAAAGCAGAGATACGCAGGCTGCTACTTGTTGCCCCTTATGGGCCTCCTACAATGTTTGTGCAAGCAATATTCTCAAGTTGTACATCTTACTTAGGCGGTGCATGTGAAATCGGCTTCATCGGGAATTTTGGATTTTCTTGTAAGTTCACCACAAATTAGACTACTGCTCTTTGCAATGGCCGCTTTCGGGGCTCACTCATCAAGATTTCTGTTCGTCCACTGCGAAGCTCATCACGAGGGAATAATGAAACCAGTTGCGTACGTTCATCCACATTATTATTGCCGAACGCTTGGCATGCGCAGTGAATGGATGCCGCTGCTGATGAACCCAATTTGAAGGTGTAAAGCAAACAGACCCGAAAAAGATCTCTAGTCACTTCCATCTTGCTCACAGCTGTGTGATGGCCGGGCACGGTGAGCATGTATTTTTAATGTTAATAATCTGACGTTCCTACTTCCGGCTGTCCGAATTTTAAAACAATTGCTATACACATTTCGTATATTTTTCAACTTCATGCAATGCTTAATCAAAAAGAAACAGACAAAACTTTTTGGTTTCCTTGTTAACCATATTCATGATCTGCCTGATTAAAAATCACACATGGAAGTCCCAACTTATCAAGTCACAACTTATCAAGGGCCGGATGCCACTCGAGATTAGATGTTAATGAGTGCATGGTAGTCATCGGGATAACAATAGTGGTAGAAATGGGGTAGAAATTGATTATTTAAGGAGCTGCTCAACAGGAACTTGTTTACATTGAACTTGAAAACAATCATGTTGTAGTCCGCTGAAAAGCATGCCAGCAGAACAGAGTCACACAGGCAAATAGGTCTAAGAAAGACGCTTTATTCATGGACAATTCGTTTAGATTTAGATAGAGAGTGGGGGAAATTTGAACGTCGTTGTAGCTTGATGAGTGCTTTGAGTAAAAATTTGGCAAAGGGGGGGGTCATAGATTGAAGCTCAGACGAGCACTTACCATGAAAATTATTATTGATGCGTGAAACTTAAACGGTTGGACACGGTTGGTTTAAAGCTCATATCTTTCAGAATATCACATTTCGTTGTTTCATGACTAAAACTAAAACTGCAACCAAAGTCCTATTGCAAATCTTTCTACTTCACATGATTAAATTAACCAATCAGACACGTCTGCCCTCGTATCAGGCGACAAATAAATAGCGGATGTAAACTTTGTAAGTAATTAATGTTAATAAACTTATGCATTTCATAAATCCTTTTAATGTCAAATAAACCTTCAAGTTGACGGTGGCTAAGTGATTAATGACAAGGTGTGTCAAGTTGGAATTCAGTTCATCATGTCACTTATGATGTTGGCAATGTTGCAGTTAGCTGGAAAACAGCTTAGGTGTTTGTTTTCCACGGATAGGAATTTCTAGAAAAGAAACTTTGTTCATGGAAGTTTTGGATAAAGAGAGAAAATGGCGGAAAAAAATAAACTTTGGCTTTAGCAAGAGGAGATACGAGGTGCCTCCAATATGTTTCCAGACTATTTGTATGGTATATTTAAAATTGACTCTTGAAAATTCATTATGTTATTGCTATAATCACTTTGTGCGATGACTGACTAATCTTTATGATTTCAAGATCAAATGAACAGCTACAATAGGGATTAGAATGCAACCTACTAAAGCCTAATTAGTATAGGTGATGAGTTTCAGAGATGCAATCTAGACAGACATGATTGAAGGCTCCTATCGTCTTTTGGGATTTGTACACACTGGCAACTTAATATATCGTCTACAACAAAACTAGAAAATCGGTTTTCATCAAATGGAAATGGAATCATGTCGTCTTTTCTAGAGCGACAATTTTATCGTTCTTCCCTGTATATATGTATGTATGTATGCATATATATACATATATATATGTGTGTGTGTGCGTGTGTGTGTGTGTGTTAAGTGTCAAGGATTAGAAGCACGATAAGCAATAAACTTGACAAAATGACACAGAAACGTATAGACAAATTTGGAACCATCTTGCATGAATCTAGCATCAGCTTTTTTCGAGATTCAAGGAAGGTAGGGGGTCTGTGAGGAATGATAAGTTTTGGAGGAGTAAGGAAGTCAGAACACCAGAGTTGATTGGCCAAATAAAGAATATCATGGATAAGGGCTGTCGTGTGTTTATAAAGACAATAAGTGCACAGTTTAATGTCAGTGTATGAACTGTACATATAATCATTTGCGAGGAACCGAGGATGTGGAAGATTTACGCGAATGCACATGTCCACAACTCCAAAATACATACAATATATATATATATATATATATATATATATATATATATATATATATAACAAAATAGGTTGGAGTGGCTGAATAACTCATCCTCCCGTTAAAGCGGTTCCATCCTCTTTCCCGAATTTGATTACTGTGCACTTTTAAACTCTCATCCTCGAGTGTCCTATGGGCCTTGATAAGTGGTAATATATATTTTTTACAAAATATATGTATGTATGTATATATATATATATAACAAAATAGGTTGGAGTCGCTGAATAACTCATTTAATGCACATATCCACAACTCCAGCCTAGTCACAGACTATTTGATCCAAATGTGCATCAATATTTTCACCATCTCTATAGTCCATTGCTCTCTGTGACTTTTGATGAAAAATACCCTTAGAGGCTGTCGTTATGAGACAACTGAGGAGATGAAAGAGGCTGTGATGAGGGTCATTGACACGCTCATACAAGAGGACATCTATGGAACTTTCCAGAAATTGTTGGAACGATACAACAAGTGCATTTAGCTGGAGGAGATTACTTCCAAGGGGCTAGAGTTTCATGTGTGTAGTGTTGTCTTTAGATACATAGACGATATCCTTATTTTCCCCCTCAAACGCACAAATAGAACAACTCAAAATAAATGATCTGAAATGGAACACGTACATCAAGTCTGTTGCCAAGGTCGCTGGAAAGATGGTGGGATCCTTCTACCGCTCCAGAAGATATCTCACTACTGATGCAATTCCCTATCTATATAAAAGCCAAGTACGTCCAAGGATGGAATACTGTTGCCATATCTTGGCAGGAGCTGCTAAAAACAGCCTATCCTGCCTTGACAGAGTACAAAATAGACTTCGTGGCTTAGTGGGGGATGCCCTTTTATCTACCCTGAAACCTCTCTCCCACAGAAGAGACGTTGCGAGCCTATCCTTGTTTTATTGTTATTTCCATGGCAGGTGCTCGTCTGAACTCCAATCTCTGGTCCCCCCTCGCCAATCATTCACGAAAAACACCCGTCTAGCTGAATCCACTGTGAAAAATTTCCCCCACTCTATATCTGTGTCTAAAAAAAAAACGCGGATTCCATGAACAAAGCTTCTTTCTTAGAACTGCACGCCTGTGGAACTCTGTTCCGTCTGCCTGCTTGCCACCGGACTACAACTTGGATGTCTTCAAGTCCAATGTTAACAAATTCCTAATGAACCGCCCCCTTAAGTAGACACTTCATCAAATCTCCACACTAACGTAATGTACTTGCAATAACCCTTATCCCTGAGTGGCTTCAGGGCCTTGATAAGTGGTGATCACTGTGTAAAAAAAAAATAAAAATAAAAAAATAAAACTCAGTGGAACCATCCATAAAATTTACACAGGAATCCGAACTAGACAACTCTCTAGCTTTTCTAGATATACTTATCATCAGATCAGAAAATGATCAGAGTTTCAAAATACATAGAAAAACTACACACAAAAACGATTACATTCACTACTACTCGCACCACAATGATAGAATAAAAACTGGTATGATCATTGTTTTTTCTGTGTGCCTTTAGAATATGTAGCCTCCAATATCTTGATGATGAAATTCAACATATCACGAACGCTTTAAAGACATTAGAATATCCGACTTATTTCATTTCTAACGCGAAGAAAAAAGCAACGGAAATATATTCTAATATAAACAGAAAGAAATATAAAACAACAGATACCTCCTTACTAAACAGACATTTCTTTATCCTTACACATACTTAGAATAATAAAGTTTGCGACACTCTCAATAGACTTGGTATTCGATACAAACAACTTCTTCAACAATAAAACAAACATTAAAACCACTAAGCACTCTCCCAAAACCCTTACATCCAACTCCGACATATATTTTATCTCTTGTAACTACTACTACCAAACATATATAGGTGAAAGACAACGTAAATTAGAAATAAGACTTAATGAACATAACAGAAACATAAAGAATGGAAACTCCTTAAATGCACTTATCTGCTGAACATGATAACTCGTTTAACTTTGATCATGCAATAATTATCAAATTTGTTGTAGATAGAGCAAAACGGAGACTTCTAGAATCAGCAATTATTTCAAATACTAGCACCATTACACAAAGAGATGGTTTCTACAATTTAGCCCCTATTATAGAAAATATAATAATAAGAGAGCAAAATATGGATAGAGATCCTGAGTAATCAGTCTATATGTTCTTAACCGTCTCTCCTCATATAATTTCAACAAAATAAAGAAGATAAAAAAACTTAAACATGCATGCACATATGTATATGAATAATCGTTTTAATGTGTATATATAAGCATAGAATAATCCAACCTTTCCGCACGCACATTTATAGTTTCATCCTAGAATGGAAAGGACTTTGGGAATTTTTCCTTTTTCACTCGCATGTGGTCAGCAATCGTTTTTCTTCTACATTTTTCCTACGAAATCCTGATAATGTCCCCTGAAATAGGAACGAAACGTTGATTACTAATTTAATAATTTAATAATCATCCGTTTGCCTTCTCAAATAGTATTTATATATATATATATATATATATATATATATATATATATATATATATAGTAATTTATATATATATATATATATATATATATATATATATATATATAAATATATAGTAATTTATAAAATATATATGGCGATTAAGCTACACTGGATATTCCGCGTTTCATCCACTCTAGGATTCTTCAGGCTAAGAGTGGATGAAACGCGGAATCTTCAGTGTAGCTTAATCGCCATATATATTTTATAACTTACTAACTAGCTCAACCTACGTATTGAGCACTTTTGAAGTAAATACTTAGTTTACGCATAAATTCATACTTTTTTATATTAATTTTATGTGAGTAAATGAAGTAATTTACATATATATATATATATATATATATATATATATATATATATATATATAGAGAGAGAGAGAGAGAGAGAGAGAGAGAGAGAGAGAGAAAGAGAGAGTCCATCTATGAATTCTGACGATGCTAGTTGGACATTTCCTCTCTTTGGGGATCTTCCTCTAGTTGAAACAATATGTAAACTCATTTTGGACTCACAGTAATAAATTTCTTATATATATATTTATATATATATATATATATATATATATGCATATATATATATATATATATATATATATATATATATATATGCATATATACCGTCGTATTGAAGTGAATTACATTACAGATTGGTGAATCTAATGGTTCCTAGTCTTATAGAATGCTAAAAAAAAATATTCATATGAGACAATTCCAGCCAAATAAAATTGCTCAATATATTAGAAAGAGCAAATACAGATTCTAATTTATACGTTTAACTTTCATTTAAAAGGATCAATTTTCCAATAAAAATTTATTGCTTGAATCAAAAAAATACGAATTTAAATTTGTATTCTTTGATTTAAGAAATGAATTTGGAATTTTATTTTAAAATTGATCGTTTTAAATGAAATTTAAACATATAACTATAATATATATATGTATATATGTGTGTGCGCGTGTGTGTGTGTGCGCATATATTTATCTTTAAAGATCTAAATAACAAGTATTACATATCTATAAATATATTTATAGATTTACAGATATATACATGTATGCGTGTACATATTTTGTCATAATCATGCATAAGTATATATCTCTATCAATACACATATACATAAACATATATATACACACACACACATACACACACACACATATATATATATATATATATATATATATATATATATGTATATATATATATATATATATATATATGAAATAGAAGAATACGTCTCCGGGTTGTTTGTCTGCTTTGAATTGTTTGCGTAACTCAAGATGTTATAGACATTTATGATAACAAAATAAATTTTAAAAAACTTCTGTCTATTTTCTCTTTTTCTGTTTTTCCCGCTCTTTTTTCTCCTTTTCAAATGTTTTCTCATTAAACTCTTTGAGCAAAAGAAAGAAAAGTTTAAAACAAACTCGGAAAACATCCCAAATAGTAGAGTCCGCCATTTTATTTTAATCTATCTTTCTCTTCCCCTCCATTTCCATCTTCCCCCTCTCTCTAAAAGCTAGCCATCTCTTTCAGGCTATGTTTTTTTAGTTTTTTTTTTGTTTTTATTACATTTTCACCCCAAACAAGGCACTTTGGTGTAGGGGGCTACTATCAGGGGAAACATCTACTGGGGTACTATGTAGGGATTAGGGCAGCGAGATGTTGGTTCAAGTTGCACTTGAACTTATGCATGTCAGTACAGTTGGGGAAGCAGTGACCTGGAATGGAATTCCAAAGTCTAGCAGTTCTGGGGAAGAAACTACTGGAGTAGAAAGATCTTTTACATCTAGGGATCTCTACAGTGTGGGGGTGGGATTTTGCAGCTTGTCGGGTCTGTCGAGGGTGTTCACGTCGTGGGGGCACAAGTGCTTGCAGTTCTTCAGAGCATTCACCATTATAATACTTGTAGAACAGGCAGAGGGATGCAACGTTTCGACGATGGGACAGAGGCTGAAGTTTAGATGTCAGTTTAGGGCCTATCAGATTTGCGACTCTCTTTTGAACCCTGTCAAGAAGCGAGAGACTAGTAGCCGATGCACCGGCCCAAATATGACAGCAATACTCCATACATGGGCGAATAGTGGCCTTTTAGAGGTACAGGATACTTTCGGGTGTTAGAAGTTTTCTAGCACGGTAGAGACAGCCCACCTTCCTTGCAGCGGCCCTGGCAATGCCCTCGATGTTATTGTTCCAACTCATGTTTCCTGTGAACGTTAGGCCAAGGAGCTTGAGAGACGTACTCTCAGATAAAGAGTCGTTGGCCATTGCTATGTTACCTGTCTCTTTCTCTGCATTTCCTTATTTGTGTGTATCTCACTCGTGCTTTATTCCTTCTCTTTTTTTTTTAATCTAAAGAAAGAATTAGTGAAGTTTTTTGTTCCTAGTTTTTAAATTTAAACTGATATTCGCAAGCTTAGCCAGTGCAGCGCGAATTCTAAGTTTTGACGATATAATGCCATCATCAGTTTAAGTTTTTTTTCTCTTTTCAAATGAAGACAATGCGCGGCTCGCTTGAAATAAATTAGTATTTTTTCTCCTCGATATAAGTGTTGCTTAAATTAACGTTGAATTTCGTATCTTAAACAAATAAATATTTGTATATTTTTTAATCCGTTCTCCGTTGTACAAGTTTCCTAAACTTATTTCAATTTTCAAAATCAGAAACCAACCAATCAGAATCGCAAACGAATGTGATATAATCAATAGTGAATAACAAAAATGAATTATTATTCATTATTGATCTAATAGGTTATCGATCATTTCATTTATTCAAAATATGCTGTCTCATTGACCATTTGTCTCGAGTTTTATAGATATGTTTATTTATAGTGTGTATATGTCCGTGTTTGTGTAATTTTGTTCCTGAGAAGCTGTTTCCGTATAAGAATTCTTCCTAAAAGCATCGAAGATATATTTATACGTGAAAAGACGACATTATTTTTGCGCCTACTATATATATATATATATATATATATATATATATATATATATATATATATATATATATACATACACTAAAAAAATAATAATTATAATGTCGTTCATCAAATTCTGTCTGTGTTTGTTTACAATATCATGTCAGCTGATATTTAGTCTGACGATCTGAAACATAGACTTTTTTCGCTTATAGATAAAAAAAAAAATTACAGGGAAATATTTCATGTTACACGGGCCGGTGTAACATGAAATATTTCCCCGTAAAAAATCTCCTTTTTATTTATAAGCGAAAAAAAAAGATCCATAATTTGTTGCACGACAACTGTTGGAAAATGTATGAACATCGAATTACCCCTATCTATTGGCAAAAAAAGCAACCTGCATTCAATGAATTGTGTAAAATGAATCGTTGGCATAAGTAACGTATTTTGTCATTTTGAAAATGTTGCTTTTGTATAAAAGAGACAAACTAAACCCTAAATGTCTGTTGTTTTTCTTTTCTCTTCTCTTCACTGTATCTCTTTCTTTCTTTCTTTCTTTCTTTCTTTAAAAGAGACAAACTAAACCCTAAATGTCTGTTGTTTTTCTTTTCTCTTCTCTTCACTGTATCTCTTTCTTTCTTTCTTTCTTATACATTCATTTTATTTGTCTCTTTTACTCTTTCTCTCTCTCTCTCTCTCTCGTCTTCTACTTCTCATTTTTTTCCAATAAGTGAAATGATTGTTTTTTTCTATCGCGCTGTACAAAAATCCTTTGCATAGCATCACTTGTTTAACTTCTAAGTTGATTCATAAACAGGGGACTTGTTTCCGTTAACACCGGTGATTAAAATCGAGAATTTATTGTCACGAACAATTCACGTGTGAATAGTCCACATGTTTTCGTTGGAGAACGCAAAAACATCGTCTCAAAATAATAGCTTAAATTAAAAATTACACGTTTTTCTTTAATGTTGTTATTATTATTATTATTATTATTATTATTATTATTATTATTATAATGACCTGTGTATGAAAGCTCTTTCTGAGCCAATAATAATAATAATAATAATAATAATAAAGAGACTAAACAGCCAAGTAGAGTCAAGGAGGAAGGAAAGACCGATGAGAGAACACTGGTCAGATCTCCGTTGAATAGGTGCGGAGAGAACTGGGACCTTTGGGAGGCTTATTGCCACCCAAATTCCAGTAAAGACTAATAGCCGCTGACAACGAGAAGTCAATGGCAGGCAGCTGTTGCGATAATACAAATTTATTTGCAAATATTATCGAAAGAGGTTGAGAGTACTGGAAATCTAGGGAGATTTGTTGTCACTCAGCTTCCAGAGAACACCACAGGCTGTTTTCAACGAGAGATCTTTGATAACCTGTGTGAAAGCTCCTTGTTAGCCAATAATATTTAGCTGGACCTGTGGAAATTCTACAGCAGCATTATTCATATGTAATTTATTGCTGCTGGGCGTGAATGGAGACCTCACGATATTATTTTAACTCTTTTTATAAATTGAAAAATATTTATATAAATAATCTGATTAATATAGCGTCAGAATATATCTGGTTATTATGGTTTATCTTCAATTTCCTTATAGGAATCTGTGACATATTTTCATTGTATGGATGCCGTCCGGTTCGGACGGAAACCCCACGATATCATTATATCATCTTTAGAGAGAACAGATACTACCCTTGTATCCTAGCCAGAAGGCCAAGAAGGTATATTTTAGTTTATCTACAACCCAAAAATGGTATTATTTATTTTTATTAACTTTTTTTTTACATTAAATCTTTGGTGATCGGGAGATCCTAATTATTTAAAAAGGAAGATAGAGGATGATAACATACTACGATGTAAAATTAGCGAATCTATATACCAATTGTACTGTTCGTAGTACGTTATCACCTTCTATGCTCCTTTGTAATAAATAGGGTCTCCCGATCTAATAATTTAGAATTTAGAAACCGTGACACACGTACGTACGTTAAAGTTACTACGACTTAACTTATTATCATTATTATTATTATTATTATTATTATTATTATTATTATCATCATCATCATCTATATATAAATATATATAGATAATAATAATCATCATCATCGTTTCGTCGTCATCATCATCATAATCATCATCACCACCGTCATTATCATCAACATCATCGTCGTGATAATTGTCGTGGTCCTCTTCATCCTGTTTAATCATCATCATCATCGTCGTCATTTTCGTCGTCGTCGTCATCATCATCATTGTTGTCGTCGTCATGGTTTTCGTCGTCATCATACTCATCATCATCATCATACTCATCATCATCACCATCATCCTCATCATCATCGTCGCCATCATCATGATCATCATCCTCATCATCATCGTCGCCATCATCATCATCATCATCATCATCATCATCATCATCATCACACACATCATCATACTCATCATCATCATCATCATACTCATCATCATCACCATCATCCTCATCATCATCTTCACCATCATCATGAGCATCATCATCATCATCATCATCATCATCATCATCATTATCATCGTCATCAGCATTGTCAGCATCATAATCAGCAGCAACAGGAGCATAAAAGATGCATTGCTTCTCGGACTTTTCAGTGCGCCGTCCGCTGTTGATCCATCAACACATTCAAACTTGTTGAAAAAAAAAAGATTAATTCCATTTTTTTCTGCATTTTTTATACGAAGATTTATATTTACCTTCATTTAGAATATTTCGATTACTGTTTTCATCTAGAGTGTTATTCGCACAACGTTTCAGCCGATGTAACCTCCGACTTTCTTCAAGTGTATCTTGTCGAACTCGGAGATATTTTTTCGAACTTGGGAATTTATGCAGAATTTGGAACACAACTCTTTATTTGATCCCCGGATGTAGTATATTCCCGTTTCGAAGTAATTCGCAATTGTTTTCGGATATCACTCGCGCTAAAGATTGAACGTTTAACCTCCTGAAAAGTGTCACTTACAAATTTTAGCAAATACTTTATTTGTTAAGCCATGAATCTTTGCAGACGATACTCAGAATACAATTTAGAATTATTTAGGACTTCTACCCGGTCATGGCTGACGAAACGAGCTAATGCTACCCGTGTGGACTGAATTAGGTTTTCCGTTCGAAATTCCGTGCAGACTCCCGGTTTCAACAGAAAGATTCCCAAGTAAGACCAGATACTCTTGAAGAAGGTCCGAGGTTACATCGACTGAAATGTTGTGCGAATAACACTCAAGATGAGAACAGTAGTTTGAATAATCCAAATGATAGGATAGAATAGTCACATTATTTTAAATAGTTTGAAAGAATAATTTTACTAAATAACTTATCAGGTCTGTGCGGATAATATTCAGAATACAATTTCGAATTACTTTGTATTTCTATACGGTCGTGGCTGGTGGAATAAGAACAAGCTACTCCTGTCGATTAAATAAAAGTTTTCTTTGATATTTCTTGTAGAATCTACGCGGAATTTCGAATGGAAACTTTTATCTAATCTACTGGTAGTATGTTCTTGTTCCGACAGCCTGTTATATCCTGTTCAACGCTATATAATAATATGACAAAATACGCCGAGTGGAATGCGTAACAAAAAGGTTTATTAGTACTTCGCAATAATACAAATACAAAATGGCTACTTGCTTTTGAAGTTAGATAAATGTAAATGAAGGTAAAGAAAAAGGAACTTAGCGTGTGAGAGCTAAACGCTCGTTCCTGGGAAGCTTGGTTAACCGGGGTACACTTGTAGAGTGTAAGACGCGAGACTGATAGGACGCTAGACTGCAAACAAGACAAGACGCCCTACCTTAAAATGGTAGCTCTTTTATACACTGTTTCGTATCCGGTTCGATACGTAGTTATGTCCCTTATAACACAGCCATTACCGGGTAGAAGTGGGACGTGATTCGCAATTGCATTCTGTATATCGCCTGCACTGACGATTGAACCTTCAACCCGCTGCTTACAAATGAAATTTATCAAATATTTTATCTATTTTGCCACGGACGATACTCATAAGACAATTTCGAATTACTTAGTACTTCTGTCCAGTCATGGCTGACGGAACGAGGGCATGTTACCCCCGTGAATTAAATAAAGGTTTCCGGAAGATTTTCGGTTTCGCCAGAAAGATTTTCAAGATAATTCTGAAGATGGTCGGAGATTATATTGGCCGAAACGTGAGAATAAAACTCAAGTTTCCTTTGATATTTCATGCAGATTCCCGAGTTAGACAGAAATTATCCGGGATAGACAACCTACGCCTGATTTCGTTGATATTCCGATTAGTTTAGAGTTCTGTTCTTTTTAGCTTCAAATTGAATTATCCAAACTTTCCATCTTTCATGCATCATTTTTCTTTCCTTCTTTTATATCTTTTTTTTTGTGTGCGTGCGTGCGTGTGTGTGTGTGTGTGTGTGTGTGTGTGCGTGCGTGCGTGCGTGTGTGTGTGTGTGTGTGTGTGTGTGTGTGTGTGTGTGTGTGTGTGTTTCGCTATTTCTTCCACCGTTTCGTTTCATTTTTACATTTCAATTTTCCCCATTTCTGTTTATTTCCTGCGGTCGTTTTTGCCGGTATTTTCATATTTTTTTGTCCATTCGTCCGTCCGCCAGTTTCTGTATACCCCTTTGTACTTTAACCCCACAACCGGAATTAATTGGACCACGAACCGGTGACTTCCGATTGCAGACGACAGTGAAGAACAGGCAAAAACAACAAAACAAAAAGGAACAACGTTTTCAACTTGTTTTTAATCCATCGAAACGTCGTCAGAAGCATGACTAAAAGCCATTTCTTGCTTTATTATTTCCCCTTTTTTTCTTGTAAACATTTGTTGTAGGTTTTTGCAAAGTTTTATTTTAGTTGTTTTTGTTTGCTTTTTTTTAGGTTTTTTTTTTGTTTTTGTTTTTTTAGATGATTCCTCTCCTCTACGCGAGGTTTTCTCCATCTGTCGGTCGGTCTCTCATACTTTGGTTTGAAGTAGAAAGATTAAATGAGCGTTTCTTATCTTACGTGTGTTACGCCATGCAGTCAAAATGAGATGTCTATTGTGAGGTTTT
>NC_136496.1:6522728-6552728 GCF_053919585.1 Euprymna scolopes | reverse complement strand
GTTACGCCCTGAAAGAGGCCATTTCATTTCTGTGGACTTCGACTGAAATACAATTAAAACAAAAAGAGAGAGTGAACGGGTTATAACTTTAGCCCGTTTTTAACAGGCTAAAATGTTCAACACACACTCGCTCACACACACACACACATATACACACACATTATATATATATATATATATATATATATATATATATATATATATATATATATATATATATATATTATGCAACCACTACTGGTTAAATGTGTGCTTACATCTTTCAGTATAATCCTAATTCAAGGAGACCACATCATCTTACCAAAAAACGGAACAATCTATCTATCTATCTATCTATCTATCTATCTATATATATATATATATATATATATATATATATATATATATATAGTAATTTATAAAATATATATGGCGATTAAGCTACACTGAATATTCCACGTCTCATCCACTCTAGGACTCTTCAGGCTTATGCGCGAATTCTGTGGTTGTTTATCGCGCATAAGCCTGAAGAGTCCTAGAGTGGATGAAACGAGGAATATTCAGTGTAGCTTAATTGCCATATACATTTTATAAATTACTAACTATCTCTACCTACGTATTGAGCACTTTTGAAGTAAATACTTAAAGTTTACGCATAAATCTATGCTTTCGTATATTAATTTTATGTGAGTAAATTAAGTAGTTATATATATATATATATATATATATATATATATATATATAGAGAGAGAGAGAGAGAGAGAGAGAGGGAAGAGAGAGAGTTTATTTTCTGAGTGTCAAGCTTAATGGAATTTCAGCGCAGAGCATTCGAACCTTCTAGGATGTGCGTTGTTAGTGTTAAGAATGAAGGCGCGTCGCATGTGCACATATGTAACCAATAATGTTTGTATAGTAACTATATACCAGCTCTGTCCTCGATTGAGCAGTCGTCAAAAATTACACGAGTTTAGTTAGATTTACTCTAAGAAATGATAGGAATCCATACAACCATTATACAATGTATATATCTATAATATAAAGCTGAACGTCTGTGTGTGTCTGGTCACGAATAGGCTTCTATATGGTTGACTATTATAGAAAACTGATCACATATAATCATAGAAGATAAATAGAGACACAGGAATGGGTATGTTTTATCTGGCATAATGATGATTCATTAAAATTGTGGGGTCTGCGTACGCGCCTCGTCTACAAAGTGTTGGCCTCCATAGAATGGAAATAGGCACTAACTTTAATAAAGACTTTTCATATCTATCTGCGTAAGTATACTTTGATAATTATGTTGCAGTTTGAAGAAATATGATATAATAAAATTATGAGGTGTTCGTTCGCGCCTGTCCTCCATAGAATGGAAATATGTCACAAAGTTTAACAAGGTTTTTTAATATAGATCCACAGAATATGGTGATAAGTGTTTCAGTATGAACAGGTAAAGTATAATAAATTATGGGGTTTATCTATTTTATTTTTACTTTCATCATATTTTTCTTTGGTTTTGATACCCCCAAATTCGAAGCTATCTCTTTACAACCTTTCCTTTTCATAACCTATCATACTTTCATAAATGAGAGACCATTTTCTGTAGGCTGTTTTTGAACCCAGTCAACGACGGGTACCTTTGCTAGTGTATCATCATCATCGGCGGTCACTCGTGTCCGAGTAAGACTGTTCTCCGTTGTGGCTTCTGTGGGTCCTCAGATGAGCATAGAGCCCAATCCTAGACCCAATTTGTCTTGTGCAATTTGGGCAGATAAAGGTAGTGGTGGTGGGGTGGGGTTGGGTGTGTCTGGTTAATAATCTGTCATTTCTGTGCTTGCGTTTATCCTCAGCAGCTTGATTTAGGTCACTACTATAAAGCGCAGCACCTTTGTGGACAGCGCTCCTCCATGCCAACCTGTTCCCAGCCACGTCCTCCCATGTCTCAAGGTCCATGTGAAACCGCTTTAGATTTGCTTTGATGTTGTCCTTATACCTCATCTTTTGGCCACCCTGGGCACGCTTTCCCTCAACAAGCTAGTATATATATATATATATATATATATATATATATATATATATATATATATATATATATATATATATACAGACGGGAGAAAGAGAGAGAAATTGTAAACCACGACTGATCCTATGTGTAAAGGCTGTTATTCTAATTTTATGTTGGTTTGTCTATTGGGAGGCTTCTTTTATATTGTTTACGCTAACCCGGTCGAAATATTCCGATGAGATTCCTTGTTTTTATTTTATTTCTTTTTTTTTTTTTTTTTTTTGTAAAGAAAACAGGAATTCGTCTGTGTTTACCGCGACTTAAACAAACGAATCGTCCAAAATATTTACGACATTTTACATAAAAAACAACACACAGAACATACAATATGAAAGGAGACCGAAAAAACACAAAATACCCAAAATAAAAATACAATAAATAAATGGTAAACCCTTTTTATTTTGTAAAACAACTTTCCCGTAACCTTTTAAGAAAGGGTGCAGTCACTGGGAGAAAAATACATGAATGTGAAAATATTGCATAATGAGTATCGAGACCATAGTTAGCTAGGGATCAGAATTATCTCCCTTTTAAAAGAAATGATTTCCCATGACAGATTTCTTAACTTTTGAACTTGTGTTGTTCTACTCCTGGCTAAATGAAAGTTTTTTTAATGATAGTAACCATTTGAAAAGTGTCGAGAACAGCGCCAACAATACAAATATGTGTAGTTAAATTAACGAAAGAAAAAGATTAATGAAACCAGGAATGCAATAAATTGAAACCGAGAAGGTCCTTGGCCTTCGGGCCAAGATCAAAGAGTAGTATCTGTTCGGATGCTGCACTACACTTTTCTGATCTCGGTTAATGAAGAAATCCTTCATGACTGATACATTTTTTTTATTTTTGTTATTAACCAGTGTATCCCTTTTGTGGAAGCTGATTTTTCCCACATTAAAAACCTTATGTCTAAGTCGTGGGGGACGAGTAAACATATATATATATATATATATATATATATATATATATATATATAGAGAGAGAGAGAGAGAGAGAGAGAGAGAGAGCAAACGTGGTAATTAATAAAACCCTGAAGAAAGTGCTCAATACTATTGTAGAGCAGATATGGGTTCATTTTTTATTACCGTTTTTATCTGTTTAGTTACACATGTTTCGGTTACTGAATAGTATTAGCGATCCAGTAACCTCGTCAGACTTTACAGAAACTGGATCGCTATACGATTCAGTAACCAAAACATGTCTAACTAAACAGATAAAAACGGTAATAAAAAATAAAACGTATATATATATATGTGTGTGTGTGTGTTTTTATATCAATAATTTTATATAAATGTAAAATATACTTTAAAAGACTAAAGTTTGTTAAGAAGTTTTAAAGTTCTTGAATAAGAAGTAAAACAAGGGTCACAAAGTTCGCCATAAAGTTCCGTTGGGGGTATGTATATTTGAGTCTAACTCCTGGGCGGCAAGCTTAAAGGAATTTCAACGCAGAGTATTCCAACCTTCTAGGATAGGCGTAGTTAGTGTTAAGAATGGAGGTGCGTCGCATCGCATGTGCCCTCCACCTCCCTGGAAGAACTCTAATTTCAATAGGCAAATCCACTGGGCTATAGACTTGTTTAATTTCACACAGGATTTTTTTTTCTTTACGTTTGTTGGGTTTGACAATTTTTATTGATGGGAAAACGTTTAATTTCATACGTTTCTGTGAAAACTCACTTGATGAAAAGAGCGAATCTCAACAAAACGGAGAAAGAAAATGGTAGCAAGTAAAGCCATTTGCTTTTTAGCGTTTGCTTCAAATCGCATCTCGATGTAAAAATATGACGTCACACTACCGTAAAGAAGTTAAAATGAGGATACAGTTAACCGAACGAACAAAACAAGACAAGGCGTAGCTTATATTCACGTGTTCGTCTCGCATACCATATTTATAATCAAGCAGCCTCTTCTCTAATACTAAATCTCGTGACAAATAGCGTATAAATACATGGCCGAGAATTAGGACCAGAATTCTCCCTAGAAACTTGCAGAATCAGAGTGTAGTATCTGTTCTGTCACTACACCCAAGTTAATTTGTCGTTATTAAATAGAGGGAGAAACCTCTTCTATATTAAGGCAATTTAATTTTTACCTAGTTCCTGAGTGACCCTTTTTTGGGAGATGGTTTTCTCCCACATCAAAAACGACCTTGTGTCACATTTTGATTTCGTGGGGAAGCAAATAAATACCTATCCCCCCCCCCCAACAGGCAGACTTGCGATTAGATACGTCGCGTAACAGTAAACGGATGCCACGATTGGATATGCAGCGACGAACAATAGCTGCCATCTATAAATATATCGTCTGACAATAAACGTGTCAGGACTGTGAAAATCATGCTAGTATCAATCGTCCGGCTAGCATCCAGCCCAATACCAAAAAGTTTTCAATCTCGCACTTAATTAAATAATGATGTCTTATTAATGTGTTCACGCGTATCAATACTTAAAAGTACCCCTTTCCTTCTTCGAGCAGCTACGGTTAGGCGGCGATGACAATTTGGCCTTACATTTCCTTAATGGTCAGGACCTATTATTCACTCCTGCACCAAAAAGAGATATGCGCAGGCATTACCAGAAATTGTTTCATCGCCGATTTCGATGGAACTGGAGGATAGCCACTTTATAAATCAAGAATGGACTTCGAAGAGATGTAGTAAAAGCCCAAAAAATATTGCAAATTATAGCGAACTTAGATCGGTGCTGGGCTACTGTATTCTCTTGTGTATAAATTTGTTTCACCATTTCCCCAGCAATTGAAGCATGCTGGCTTATTTTTGGTTAAAATAATTGAACTGATTTTTTTTTTAGATGTTTATTTTTAAATTGTATTTCCTCCTGGATTTCCATTTTTACTTTTACCAGAAACATGTTAAGTTCCATTCCACTTAAGTGGCAATCAGTATCTCAAGATGTCTAGTAATCTTCGTTTTTTTATCATCGTCTTGAATGTGCTTTTGCTCTCGCAACAGCCGTTCATCATAGCATTTTTGCCGATAATTGCCGTTGTTTTTTTTTCTTCAATTTTGTGTGACAAAAATCATCGTCAACATACCAGCATTCTCCGTGTCTATTCACTAGAAGTCTGGATGATACTCTACCTTCTCGGTCTTTCCATTCTTCTAGATATCCCGTGACTATTTTCTGCACATATTTTTGTTAGTTGTCAGACCATCGAATTTTTTCTACATCTTTAGTCTAGCCGTTTCAGTTCCTTTAGTTTTAGTAAAACCTTCTTTCTATATTTCTAGTTACGCGTGCATGGTCGGGTTAGGATGGTTTCTACACTCGAGTATTTTTCTAAATATTTCTACTGTGTTCATAATAACTGTGTTTCGTATTCGTATCAATCTTCCTCTTGACTCTCACTTCTCCTAGTTTTTTACGTTATATACTAGGGATCCTACGCCAGTAGCGATTAACTTAGCTAGTATGATTTTTTACAAGTGTCACACTCAGTACATGATAAAGTATATCTGTAAAACAGATTCACTTCGATGGATGACTGAAAGATGGATGTGCCTCTATAGCATTACGTGTTTGACGATGTAAATTAATGAAAATTAATACTGAGTTTATTTATGTACAACCGCAGACTTTATTTAAAACAAGTAAAAAAAACTATTTTTTATAAAGGCAGTACCTTTTGGTGGAAAACATAAAAAACATGTGTGTTTTGCGTATATGTGTATTTGTTGATATCTGCGATTATGTGTGAACTGAGATTAACGTATTTTTGTGTAATGTGGTTACAGAGGTGATTCATGGATTGTATAGTTCGTTTATGATTTTGCAAAGTTTAACTTACCTCTGTAAGACTGTATCAGTATGCAGTAGTTTTTTTTTTCATTGCCGAGTCGGTTTGCGTGTGTAAACCAGACACGGGGGAAAGAGAAAAAGGATAAAGAGACGGGAGAAGAGAAAGGGACAAAATATCTAAACGGAAGCTAGTGTCGACGCCTGCATGTAAAAAGGGGCGATAATTTT
The DNA here is from genome assembly GCF_053919585.1 of Euprymna scolopes. NCBI lineage: Eukaryota > Metazoa > Mollusca > Cephalopoda > Sepiida > Sepiolidae > Euprymna > Euprymna scolopes. The sequence goes on along the minus strand of NC_136496.1, from coordinate 6,546,695 downwards.
ATATTCTTTCCCTTTTACAAGTTGTGTCTGTGTGTTCGTTATGCACGAAACTACAGGCTAGCTTTTAAACTAAGGTGCTTTTCAGGTGACGTCAAAGAGGCAGAGGGGGCAACATGTCAAACAAAAAAATAGGGATACAATGACGAATAACATCATGTTTTTAGATCAGTCTCTGCGGGAAGCCGTGCGAATGAGCCACTGAAAATAATCAAGTCCAATGTTACTTTGATGTCTGCCTGCGTCATTCATTTCGTTAACTTCCAAAGTTAAGTTTAAGCTTAAAATAACTAGGTACTATAGCATTAGTCCATCCGGAATAAATTCTCCTCAAATCAAACCACATATGAAATCTCTCAGCAAACGTCTCCTTATGTCGATTCTTCATGAAAATAGTTTTATTCTTCTTAGCTAAACAGAAAACAGCCACTCATGAAATGCGGGGGAATATCATCAGACAAGAAAGCGCGTATAAATACCCGGCACGTATATTTAAAGATTTTGTTTTATTTTTATTAAAAATGTTACAGTTATTCATAACTTGCGATATATAAAGATAAGAACTTAAGTCAAAGTAAGTATAACTTAAGTCTTTTTTAGAACATTTCTCTATATTCTATCAAGTACTAGTTAGTTGTCCGGCATTGCCCGGTTGTAAAATAAGTTTGATTATGATATTTTAATTCATGCAGATTTCGTATTTATTATTACAGAATAAATTCTCTATCGATTATTACACTAAATATATAGTAGTGATTTAAAAAGTTGTTTGTTTTATGACTTGTGTGCGATCAGCTAGAATCGAAATCAAATATATAGCCTTCCAGCCTTAGTCGTTTCCGTTTGAGTTATCGTACGATGGATAAGAAATAGTTAAAAATTAACCGACTTTAACGTATAGTTGTATATTTGCGCATGCGTACAAAGACCACGTTTAGTTGACTAATGCCTGCCAAGTGTCCATTTTTAGTCAATCTTACTTCAATCAAGTCAATCCTACTCCTTAGCTAAAAAAAAAAAAAAACAGAAAGCAACGGTTTACAAAAAATACTATCATTTGACGCCCCTCGCGCTGCTCTGCGATCTTGTGTCTAAATGGACATGCACTTTGAAAACCATGGAGATCAACAGACAAGCAGATATAGTGAGTTTTATAAATTAGATTTCCGAAAATTTGCTGTTGCTAATAAAAAAAAAACAGTTATGTGAACAAACTGAAAATTTGCTGTTGCTAATAAAAAAAAAATTATGTGAACAAACTGAAAATTTGCTGTTGCTAATAAAAAAAATTATGTGAACAAACTGAAAATTTGCTGTTGCTAATAAAAAAAAACATTTATGTGAACAAACTGAAAATTTGCTGTTGCTAATAAAAAAATTATGTGAACAAACTGAAAATTTGCTGATGCTAATAAAAAAAAATTATGTGAACAAACTGAAAATTTGCTGTTGCTAATAAAAAAAAATTATGTGAACAAACTGAAAATTTGCTGTTGCTAATAAAAAAAAATTATGTGAACAAACTGAAAATTTGCTGTTGCTAATAAAAAAAATTATGTGAACAAACTGAAAATTTGCTGTTGCTAATAAAAAAAAATTATGTGAACAAACTGAAAATTTGCTGTTGCTAATAAAAAAAATTATGTGAACAAACTGAAAATTTGCTGTTGCTAATAACAAAAAAATTATATGAACAAACTGAAACTTTGCTGTTGCTAATAAAAAAAACATTTATGTGAACAAACTGAAAATTTGCCACGTGGTAAGTGTTGATGAAATGCACCAGATACACACATCAAAAATAAAATAAAAATCTCAGTTAATGGAACTAAAATTAAAGCAGTTATAAGTAACACTGACTGATATTTTGATCAAGTTTTGGGACGATTGGTCAAGCGATGCGAATGCTGGACTGTTCACAAGAAAACACAACCAAAACATAACCTCTCCTGTTGATGTGTGACCATCCTTTTTTGTGAATGTACAAACGTGTTTTTTTTTCTTCTTAAGTCATAACAAGTCATATTGCCACTTGGGCGTTATGAGTTATTATGTGGGGTTAGGGTTAGGGTTAGGGTTAGGGTTTGGACGTTATGAGTTATTGTGTGGAGTTAGGGTTAGGGTTAGGGTTTGGACGTTATGAGTTATTGTGTGGAGTTAGGGTTAGGGTTAGGGTTTGGACGTTATGAGTTATTATGTGGGGTAAGGGTTAGGGTTATGGTTTGGACGTTATGAGTTATTGTGTGGAGTTAGGGTTAGGGTTAGAGTTTGGACGTTATGAGTTATTATGTGGGGTAAGGCTTAGGGTTAGGGTTTGGACGTTATGAGCTATAATGTGGGGTAAGGGTTAGGGTTAGGGTTAGGGTTAGGGTTTGGACCTTATGAGTTATTATATGGGGTTAGGGTTAGGGTTAGGGTTAGGGTTTGGACGTTATGAGTTATTATGTGGGGTTAGGGTTAGGGTTAGGGTTTGGACGTTATGAGTTATTATGTGGGGTTAGGGTTAGGGTTAGGGTTAGGGTTTGGACGTTATGAGTTATTATGTGGGGTTAGGGTTAGGGTCTGTACGTTATGAGTGATTATGTGGGTTAGGGTTAGGGTTAAGGTTAGGGTTTGGACGTTATGAGTTATTATGTGGGGTTAGGGTTGGGGTTAGGGTTAGGGTTTGGACGTTATGAGTTATTATGTAGGGTTAGGGTTAGGGTTAGGGTTAGGGTTTGGACGTTATGAGTTATTATGTAGGGTTGAGGTTAGGGTTAGGGTTTGGATGTTATGAGTTATTATGTGGGGTTAGGGTTAAGGTTAGGGTTTGGACGTTATGAGTTATTATGTGGAGCCACGCCGACAGGGCACTGTTCAAGGAGTTAAGCAGTAAGATATCTGTTTTTACTTAAATATAAACTTAGAAATTCATTGCTCTCCTGAAACACAAGAGGCAGTCAAAGTATACCATCGTTTTTAATCTGAAGCCCGAAAAAAAGTGGGTTTTTTTCAAAATGACTGCATTTGACATTAAATGACTCGAAAGGGGTTTATACTTTGTAAAACAAAACTACAAAACAACCCCCTCTGGATAAATATTTAAAGATGCAAAGACTTTGAAACATGAAACCTTTATCCGTGATCCTGAATTTTGCATTAAATCACTCGAAAGGGGGTTGATATACCGCAAAACAAAACAACTAAACAAAACTAACCACCATCTTTAAAGCCATTCAGTCTTATAGAGTGATCAGTTACACTTGAAATATTAATGAACCCAGGAACATTATTATTTTTAATTAGATTTTTTTTAGTTAACGCATTCAAATGCCAATTAATGAAAATATCTTAATCAGTCAGTTAATTAAAATCATTCTTTATACGCAGTTAATTCAATTATTCATATTTTGGGAAAAAATAGCAAAACAGACAAAATAAAAACTTATAAAATATTTCCATTTTATATACGAAAGTGTGGATTGCGAAAATAAAGTTCGTTTTTCAGACGTATCCTCCTTTTCTCGCCACACTCAAAATTATTATTTTACTTCTTTTTTTCTGCATTTGAAGTTTGAATCTTTAATTAATACGCAATTAACATACCTCATTAATCAAGTACGAACCCAAGTTTGGAGTAATAAATTGATTTAATTAAAAAAAAATTATAATTATCGACGAAAAACGTGCGAATATAAACTGCAAATGAGTTCAATATGTCTAATGCAGGTGGTGTGATTGAAGTGCAGGTCAAAGGTTAAGTGTCCTAAACAAAATAGGTGTCAAACGATATGAGTAGATGACTTCACGTATTCAAGGAGAGAACAAAGAATTCTGGTCAGTCTCTCGTTGGAAGTAAAGTGAACGTAATGCGTAAATAAGATAGCTAAACTTAGTGAATGTTGTCTCGAGACTCTGTCCGTGTGTCGCTCATCCTTAAAACTAAGTTAATAAAAGTAAACTCTCTCTCTCCAAAAAAAATAAGTAAATAAATAAATAAAACCTTTAAAAACTCGGCAAAGTCTTCATTGTGTTTCATGTCCGAGTAATTGTGTTCGTCTGGCTAAAGAGACGAAGTGGTCAACAACCACGGGAGGATCGCGACGAGTCATGAATAACGATAAGAATTGACTATGAAAGAAAAACCAACACGTATAAACACATCGGGCAACGTATGCATAGAAAGCATTTGGTATTTTATTGACTTCGTTTCTTGGTCGCTCACTAGTGAAAACACACATATACAAAGCTACGCGCTAACAAAAATGACTTTTTTGCGATTTGCGTAAGATGTTACACAAGATCTGATCTACGAGTAAAATAGAATTTGTCCTGGGTATGATACTTTGGCTAAGATCAATGTATAGTATCTGTTTTGATACTTCATTTCAATGCAAGCAAGATCTCTTGCTCTATAACCTTGTCTTTACTATCAGCTGTTCAAGCCACATTGAGTTGGGAAGAGTCGATTAAACAGTTGTCAAATTCCTTAACCTGGGGGTTGGGTGGTTCCTGAAATCCGTCGCATATCTCTGGCGTCGATCCTTAGGTACGTCCATCCAGGTGGTTATTTTTTCCAATGTACCTATCGGAGACACGCCTAGAAACTTCCTTGTGCTCATCCGTGCCTGATTCACGGCTTTATTTGAAACTTTCCTGAGTGGCTTCCGGGCCTTGATAAGTGGTGACCACCGTGTAAAAAAGTAAAAAGCAGAGCCCTAACTATTTTTCTCCTCGCTTTGATCTTAGCTAAAAGCTACGCGCTTACAAAAACGACTATATACGAAGTTCATCGTAACATAATATGTTGCAATTGATCCTTCTGACACATATCCAGGTAGATTAATAGTTTTTTACATCATGCATCATACAGTCCCCTTAAACCATGCAACCTTTCTGATGTAATACTTAGACACGGGCGAGAACGTACACGTACGCGTAGACTAAAAATACCGAAGTGCGAAGTTTAACGTAAAGATTTTACAAATAGCCATTCCTCATACCAGTCGAGAATTTGCCATCGCCAATTATTCCGACGAAGGAGGATTTGCTGAAGCATCAGCAGACCCTTCTCTTTTGAAGTGAGGTACGGTTGTTTATTCGCACGACGTGAACCCTCCCAGTCTTAACCGCTTTGGCCTTTGAAAAAGGGTCGGTTTATTGCTAATTATTTGAGACGTCCCTGCCAGTGAATGCGGACAGAATAACTTAGACTATATTTTGTGGGACCAATGTGCACCGCGTCTGTTGCGTTGGCTTTTCCCAACAATGTGCACAATTTGTAATTAATATCGTGTCTACACAGAGTTTATATCTATCTATTTATCTATCTATGTCTCTGTTTGTCTGTCTGTTTCTCTCTCTCTTTCTCTCTCTCTCTCTCTCTCTCTCTCTCTCTCTATATATATATATATATATATATATATATATATATATATGTATATATATATATATAATATAAAGCTGAATGTGTGTGTGTGTGTGTGTGTGTGTGTGTGTGTGTGTGTGGTCACGAATAGACTCCTATATGGTTGACTATTTTAAAAAATGATTACATATAATGATAGAAGATGTATCGAGACACAGGAATGGGTATGTTTGATCAGGCAGAACGGTGGTTCATTAAAATTGTTGGGTCTGCGTTCGCGCCTGGTCCATAAAGTATGGAAATAAAAAAAATAAAAATGTTTTAAAAAAAAACGTTTACAAATGTTTTTGATATAGATGTACATAATAATACTTTGATAAGTATGTTTTTACTTAAATAGGGATGGTATGATAAAATTGTGGGGTCTGCGTTCGCGCCTGACCTCCATAGAATGGAAATAGGCACAAACTTTAATAAAGACTTTTCATATCTATCTGCGTGAGTATACTTTGATAATTATGTTTCAGTTTGAAGAAATATGGTATAATAAAATTATGAGGTGTTCCTTCGCACCTGAACTCCATAGACTGGAAATATGTCATAAAGTTTTACAAGATTTTTTTAAAATATAGATCCACAGAATATTGTGATAAGTGTTTCAGTGTGAACAGGTATGGTATAATAAATTATGGGGTTTATCTATTTTATTTTTACTTTCATCATATTTTGCTTTGGTTTTGATACCCCCAAATTCGAAGCTATCTCTTTACAACCCTTTCTTTTTATAACCTATCATACTTTCATAAATCAGAGTCCAATCAACGACGGGCACTTTTGCTAGTATATATATATATATATATATATATATATATATATATATATATATATATATATATATATATTGAATTTTGTGTACAGAAAGTTGTTAGATGAGACAAGTCATTGGTACCGTCGGTTTCAAGCCCGATATTAAGGACCGTTTTAGATATCCATATCAAGCTCTCTTCAGCCAATACTCATCTATGAGTATTGGCTGAAGACATCATCATCTAACAACTTTCTGTACACGAAATACAAAATATAAATACGCTCTTATTGTTCGGATTTTCCTTGTAATTGAGCACTCTGATAGATTTCTTTTATTGTAAAAAAACTAATCATATATATATATTAAATATAATAGGCGGAAGTCTCTCGAGAGCTCTTTCATCTATCATCTCATCAGGAGAAAATCGATAGCGTAAAAATAATAATAATATGTTGAAAGTAAAGAGTTCTATGGGGAACTATTGAATGTGCCAAAAAATGACGGGGACACTAAAATAAAGTTTATTAACGTTTAAAAAAAACGATTAAAATAATGACACAACTAGGGGGGAAAAAACGGGAGAAAAGATTCACAGTTCCCCGAAGAGAAACAATGCGTTAGATGTTTCTTTCTGTCGACACAAAGAACGTTTCCGCACCACAATAGAGATAGACTCCAAAATCTTTAAATGGTTTCTGGAGTCCGCTTTATGTAGCACCTCGAACCATTCAATTTTATATCTGTCGGCACAGTACGGTTTGTTAACCAAATGCTGGCCAATAGCAGAGTCCAAGGCTGCAGAAGGAGGGAGACTACAAGAACCCATCCTCTCTTGTCTGATCTTCGATGGCACATGCTGGTTTATACGAGTCAAAAGATGCAAGGATGTTCGCCCAACATCACCAGCATCGCACTGGCATTTGAATTGATATACAATATTTGCTATTTTTGATGTAAGACAAACTATCCTTGCGAAAAGAATGAAATGTAGGTCTCGTAGTATATACCAAACGCAAGGACACAGAATAAAAGCAGTCATAAATACTTCTGCGAATCTGTTTGGAAAGTCTGTTACTTTTTTCCCCAATCCACGGTAATTTTAAATAAACCGAGCATTTCAAAGCTCCAAACTTTCTAGAGGATTTAAAATCCGCAACCTTTTTGAAAATACAGTCATCAATAAGGTTAACAGGATAACCATTATTGATGAATATTTCCCTGATCTTATCGAGTTCGGCGTCCAATCTGTTAGGTGAACAAATCATCAGGGCTCTATGTACCAAAGTATTAATTAAGCCGACCTTACGTGATTTTGGTACAAAAGACAACCAGTTCACATATAGGCCAGTAAATGTCGGCTTCCTATAAATTGTAGTGAGAAAGTCCCCCCCCTTGAACGTTTGACAAGAACATCCAAGAAGGGAAGCGAATTGTCCTACTCACTTTCCGATTCGCTTCCCTTCTTGGATGTGTGACTAGTTGCTTTTAATCGTTCAACATCGAAGTTAGATGATGTGAAAAGATGCTAGACGTTGTGCATTCGCTTGTCAAATGTATTAGTGGAACAGGAAGTGAGATTGTTCTCGACAATATATTTTAATTGTTGTCGAATGTGAATATCACTTTTTATTTATATTATTTATTTTATTTATCGATTTATTTGTAATTATATTTGGCTTTCTTGAATTCTTAAATTATTCTAGCTGATGATTTTTTACCAGACGATTGAAATAATCGAAATGTAGTTTGATAATTATATATATATATATATATATATATATATATATATATGTGTGTGTGTGTGTGTGTGTGTGTGTGTGCGCGCGTGTGTGTGTGTGTGTGTGTGTGTGTGTGTGTGTGTGTGTGTGTGTGTGTGTGTGCTAGACATTTAGTCCATTTCAAGCTTACTTATTCTTAACTTAAGGAAGTTGTTATGTTTCACGGCCGCTCATGCGCAGTCATGAAACAGTTGACAAACATAAAAATACGATGATCCCCCTAAAGTATAAATTTTTCAATTTTGACTCCTCAGCAGCCGTTTTTTTCCAGATGAAAACCGATTAAAAAGTTTTCCACGTGTCTGAATACCCTATATATTATACTTCATGTCTGTAGATCACAAATTCGTTGAGTATATAGGTTGGGAATCTCCTGACATACACATTCTACCTTTATATATATATATATATATATATATATATATATATATATATATATATATATATATATATATATATATATACCCAAAACCTCTGGCTTTGATGAAGGAGAGACTAACACTTGCTGCTATGGTTTCAAATGATTTGAAATAGCAAGAAGAGACTTGATTCCAAATATTTCTCATATGTTATATCTCCCCTTTTTTGTTTTCATACATAAAGTAAATTTCACAGCGTATAAAAGTTATTTGGTATTGGAGATATTCATAATCGTAACCTATTCTCAAAAGAGGGGAGATATAACATATGAGAAATATTTGGAATCAAGTCTCTCCTTGCTGTTATTTCAGATCATTTGAAACCATAGCAGAAAATTTTAGTCTCCCGTCCGTCAAGTCCAGATGTTTGGGGAAAAATATCAGAAATTTGTAAAAGGAGGGGGCGTCTGTTACTTGGGGGGAGCGTATTTGGTAATTGTGGCCTGGTAGACTAATACAAAACCTACCTTAAAAAAAAACTATGGGCCAAAACTGCATGAAAATTTTCAGGCTTTTTGAAGATTTTAATACTATTTTAATACTATTTTAATACTATTCTATGATTAAAATTTTATGACAATCAGTAAAAAAAGAACCTATATTTTCAAACCAATACAATATACCTATATCAGAAAAGAAAACTAATACTTAAATGGCTGCAGATCAAAACATTATCATATCATCAACGCTCTGATCCCCATCTGGCATCAATTGAAATGGATGGTTCTCGTCTAGGGAAACTTCATGTTTTGATAAGCTTCTGGGTTTGACCTTTACTCCTGATCTGAAATAGAACACGTACATCAAGTCTGTTGCCAAGGTCGCTGGAAAAATGGTAGGATCCTTCTACCGCTCCAGAAGATATCTCACTGGTGACGCAATTCTCTATCTATGTAAAAGCCAAGTACGTCCAAGGATGGAGTACTGCTGCCACATCTGGGCAGGAGCTGCTAAAAACAGCCTATCCTGCCTTGACAGAGTAGAAAATAGACTTCGTGGCTTAGTGGGGGGGTGCCCTTTTCTTTTCCCTGTAACCTCTCTCCCACAGAAGAGACGTTGCGAGCTTGTCTTTGTTGTATCGTTATTTCCATGGCAAGTGCTCGTTTGAGCTCCAATCTCTACCCCCCTCGCCAATCTTTTACGAAAAACACCCGTCTAGCTGAAACCACTGTTAATAATTTTCCCCATTCTTTATCTGTGCCTAAATCAAAACGTAGATTCCATGAACAAAGCTTCTTTCTTAGAAGTGCACGCCTGTGGGACTCATTTCCGTTTGCCTGTTTCCCACCTGACTATAACTTGGATGTCTTCAAGTCAAAAATAAACAAATTCCTGATTAATCGCCCCCTTAAGTAAAACACTTTATCAAGTCTCCATTACTAACGATTACTACAATATTATCCCATTGATTATTGTACACGCAATAACCCTTATCCCCGAGTGGCTTTTGGGCCTAGGTAAGTGGTGACTACCATGTAAAAAAAAAAACATCAGTTTAGCGAAGGTACATATGCCTGTATGAGAGAGCGAGACGTCACCTATATCTGGTAACTACAATAAAGCGTGCCGGCCTGCAATTTCAACTGTCTGATCTGAGGCGCAGAACTCCATTGTTGTCCCGTGACAGAGAGATGCCACCAGCATAATCAAATTTCAGTCGAGTTAAATTGTCATATATTCTGTTCAATATATTTTCCGAGTATGGCTTCTCAAAATACAAGTAAAGCATTCGAAATAGTCCAATAAGGTAAGGCAAGAGCATGATGAATTATTCGTAAGTCGGACGATTCCAAACTGTTACCAATCTGTATTGCTGGTCTGTCACGCCTATGTTTAAAGTCACAGATTGCCATGATAAATAACACCTCGTCTGACAGCTAATCAATCAAACTCATTGTCTTAACATTCACAGTCGATATAAAGTAAAACAAATACATTGACGACGTTGCTAAGGATTCTGTAAAAGTGTACACCCTCTCCCGTGCTACAAGGTGCCTTCAATAAGTTTCCATGTTTTTGTACGGGCATTTAAAATGGCAATAGACGCTTGAAAATTCAGTATGTTATTGCTATACATCTTATGAGTGACTGACCAATTTTTATGATTTCAGTTTCAAATAAACAGCCACAGCAGGATTTGGAATACACCCTACTAAAGCCTGATTGTCTCAGGTGGTGGATTTTAAAAATGCAATCCGGGCGTGAGGACACCTTAGAAAAAAGATATACAATAAAATTCTGTTTTAAAGTTCGAAGAAATGACACAGAAAGGTATAGAAAGCTTAAGACTGCTTTTGTGCCATCTTGCATGCATCGAGCATTAGTTTTTGTTTGGCATAAGAGATTCGAGGAAGTCAGGGTGTCTGTGAGAGATGATGAGAAGTGTGGGAGGAGTAAGGAAGTCAGAACACCAGAGTTGATTGACCAAATAAAGAATCTCATGAATAAGTATCGTCGTGTATCTATAAAGAAATAAGTGCAGGGTTTGCTGACATTATGTGAACTGTACACATAATTATACGCGAGGGACTTAAGACGTGCGCTAAGTTTGTCCCAAAGTGGCTCAGTAAAGATCAGAAAGAACGTCATTGTTATAAAAGTAAGATGGGAATAATGACAGTTCCTCACCCTCCCTATAGTCCAGGCGTTGCCCCCTGTGACCTTGTCCTCTGTGATAACCTAAGCTCAAGGAAACCTTAGAGGCTCTCATTATGAGACAATTGAAGAGATGAAAGAGGATGTGACATGTTCACACAAGAGGATTTTCATGAGACCTTTTAGAAGTTGTTGGAACGGTACAACAAATGCATTGCAGCCGGAGAAGATTACTTCGAATAGGGACTAGAGTGTCATGTGTGTACTACCAATAAAAGTGCGCATACGAAAAAAAAGTCTGGAAACTTACTGAAGGCACCTCGTGGGAAATTACCCACACTAAAGAGTATCCTATACCCCTACAAAGACACCATTTACTCATGCATGGAGTATTGTTTCAACATCTAGTTAATACAACTACCACTTGTCTCTTGACTTTAGACATGGTCTAAAAAGCTATAAAGTCTAAAAAGTCCCGCACTATCGGCCCAGCTCCAACTTCTGTCTCATCGCCGCAATGATGCACCCCTGTGTCTGTTTAACAAGTATTTTAATGGAGTGTGCTCTGATGAACTCTAGCACTTGTGCTTCTTTTCGACAACCATATTCCCGACTAACCTTACCAGCAACAAAATCCCACCCCTTTACCGCTGAGGTCTCTAGGTGCTGGAAAGCATTCTACTCTAATAGTTTTTTTTACCTCAGACTGCTACACCTTGGAATTCTCTCCCCGCTTCTTGCTTACCTTACTCTACTAACATGTAGAAGTTTAAATGAAATGTGAACAGGTATCTCACTGCTCAACTCCCTATAGACCATGTGATACGCGATTCAAATAGCAATACACGTTGTTTAAAGTGAAAATAAAGTTAATTAATTAAAATATTTTAGATGCGTCCCCAATTTGTATAAGATGTTATGTTCATTTTTTGTCACGCATATGTTGCAATTATTACTTCCATCGCTAATCGCATAGATTGGATGGTCGCTTGTTAAGAACACTTTTTTTTAATAACAAACGGATCAAAGAATCTGGTAAAATCCTTGATGCTCGGATGACGTTAACACCAACAACATTGAATTTCTGACGTGCTGCTATTTTTACCTGCCGTTAAAAGCGCCATTTGTTAGCATACGATGGAAATGCAGGCTGAATGGCATGTGGTGTCGATTCCCTATTCAGCGCGCAGCTATTTTCGTATCCAAACAACTTCCGGTTTCATTGATTCGCTTTTTATTGTCGAAGTGAAGCAATTATAAAAGTTCACTCATTGCGAAAAAAAAAAAGAAAGAAGAAACGTCTTTTTTTTTTAAGTCTTGCATTTACGAAACTGTGGCTCCGTTGTTGATTGTACTTTTAGAGTTAAGTGTTAAATCTACAGAGATTATTGTTCGACATCTTCTACAGTTTCTTTCTCGACTCGCAAAAAATCAAAATACTGTACGCAATTTAGTCGAAACAATTTTCAGTAAATCAGTAAAAAGATAAACAAAACAAAAATAAAAAGAGGATGTCAATGTAGTTTGCTTGAAGCATTGTCTACTGTACATACAAAGATAATTCAGAACAGGACTACTCTACAGTCGCTTCCCCAGGCGGAAAAAACAGTTGCTAGTTATTCTCTACTCTATCGTTATTTCAATAAAAGCTTCTCGACTGAGCTTTAATCTCTGTTTCCTCCTTAGATGACATTCACAGCAAGAACTCGTGTTTTCGTAGCACAACTGAGAGGCGCTTAACTTTCATTTTAAACTTACGCGTGGCAGACAAACAGACAAAACATTTTATTTCAAGCTTATACGTGACTGACTGACAAATATGTTATTTAATTTTTATTTTACGCGTGACAGACCAACAAATATACTATTTTAACGAAAACGTTATACAAATTATGCATGACAGACTAGGAAAAAATCTTATTTCAAGCTTACGTAAAACAGACCAACAAATACATTATGTCATTTCACACTTACATATGACAGACTGAAAATTTCACTATAAATTTACGCGTAAGAAACCAACACCACTGTTATTTTATACCTACTTATAACCGACCGACAAAAACGGTATTTTAAACTTGTTTTACTATAAAGCTTACGTTGGACTAAGAAATGACAATGTTATAGTCAGGTGGGAAGACCTTCCGCGGTATTGTGTTCCACAGGTAAAGAGTAAAAACATCAACCTACTCGTTTAGCAATGAAAATGTTTTTTCAAACCTAAGCGTGATGGGTCGTACAAGCATCTCACAGAACTGCGAGATCTGAAAGTATTTAAATAAGTATTAACTTGTCGGTACGTCCGGTGTCACACAAAAAAAAAACATCATCGAAAACATTAATTAATGAGAGACGAATTACCTCCCTTTATAGTCGTTCTTTATCAGTAAAAAAATCATTAAAACGATTTCTTCTCCAAAAATTTACAAAAAAAAACATGGCTGTCTGTTTACAGTTTCTTATTTACTTTTTTATTTTGTAATTAAACAAATCCTGTTGACAGGAAACTGTAATTTTTTTAATAAAGTTTCTTTTTAGAATTAAAAAAAATATATGTAATTGAGGACATCTGTTCCTTATAATTCATGTAAAAAAATATTCAAAAAAGAAAAACAATGTATTGTGTCTTGAATTTTCATTGAAAAAAATCTAATTTTTTTAAGTCAATATTTTTTAGCTTTAAAGGGTTAAAAAAGAATTTGTTAAAAAATTGTTTTAAATTTGTCGCTATTTGTTTCATTTTATTTTCATTAATTTTATTTATAATGTGTTTAAAAAATTTCAACTATCGTGGAATTTCCAATGTTTCTGCTAGTCTATATATTAATACCCTAGTACCTTTAACGTACGTACGTACGTGTATCACGATTTCCAGATTACAAATTTTTCGGTTAGGAGATTCTCTTTATTACAAAAGTAAGATAAAAGGGATAACAAACTACGGACATTAAATCGGTATATAGATACGCTAATTTAATGTTGGTAGTATGTTATCACTAGGGCTATGACAACAGCATATTCTTTTTCTTTGTTTTGATTCTCGTGTATATATCCATTGATATCTTATATGTTTTTAAGTAGAGTCATGTGATTCTCGGTTGATTAGTTGTGTCTAACTTTGTCGCATATATATACTCGAGAGTCAAAACAATGAAAATAATATTCTGTTGTCATAGCCCTAGTTATCACCTTCTATCCCCTTTTTTAATAAATAGCATCTTCCAATCACCGAAGACGCAATGTAAAAAAAGTTAAATAAATGATGTCACTTTGGGGCCGTACGCGAAACATGAATATACCTTCTTGGCCATTTGACTGGGATCCATCTGTAGTATCTATTGTGCCTAAAGATGATATAATAATATCGTGGGGTTTCTGTTAGCGCCGGGCGTCTATACCATGTAAATATGCTATAGACTTTGCTAGGGATATTGGAGATAAACTGTAATAAGCAGATATATTCTGACACTACATTAACCAGATTACTTAGATAAATGCTTTTTCAGTTTTAACAAAAGGGCTACAATAATATCGCGAGGTGTCCATTTACGTGGAACGCCCACAGCATGCCCAGTAGAATTATATCACATATGAAAGATGCCGCTGTGAGGTTTCCACAGGTCTTGCTAGTATAATTGAATAGAATTAATTTTAAATACTTTTTAATTAATTGAAATAATATGAAATTCAGAAAAAAAAATTTTTTCGAAGAAATGCGTTCTAACCTGAAACGTCTGAAGTTTAAAAAGAAATGCGTTTTTGTTTATTGTTATCTTTCCTCCTTCTTTATGCCAGGCAATCAGGAGAATAATGCAAGCTTATTCAAAAGATTTATCATATTTTTATCGTATGGAGGTTAATGTTTAAAGAGTATAACGGGTGTATTATTTACGTTCATGTCAGAATGTGAATTATATGGTTTCTTTCCTTCTTTCTTTTTGTTCTTCGTTTTTTTTTCTTAATCTCTAAGTGGAGGATGAGTCATGCGCAATGACACCTTTAGCGTCAGTAGTACACGCTGCCATGTTGGCATCGTAAAGCTGAAGAAACATGACAGAACCCGATAAACAATCCTACAATAATCTATAATCTAAACTACGAAATTCTTACGAAGATTAATAAGCATTTTTGGTTCATTTGAGTTTGTTCACTTTTTATTGCTTTTTCACTCCAAGCAAAGCGCAGTGCCAGTTGGACGTAAGGGGATACTACTTGGGTCAAAATTCACAGAGATACTATGTAGGGAGTTCAGCAGCAAGATATCTGTTTACATTACACTTGAACTTCTGCATGTAGAGATTGACCTTCGTCAGGCATGTTGGTCGCCATTTTGTAAAAGAACAAAAAAAACACTGGCTCCGTACGTGATTTCGTATTCTTGGAGTTGTTTTTTTTTTGCCGTGGTTTCGTATGTGTGAAAAACTTTGGTCGACAAAGGGAGGCAACTCTAATAAACTTTGACAGGGGATTTCCTCTTTTTCGCCGTTAAAATTTTAAGGACGGGTTGTACAATTTTTGTTTTTCTTTATAAGTAAATGTTATCATATACTGCTGATCTCTATACTTGGTCTGCTCAGTAAATTTTCTTGGTCTTTTGTCGCATATGTGATGCGTTTAGGTCGTCTAACTTCCCCTCTTGCATCCCTGTCAATTAATGTTGCCCAAATAACACTCAAGGTGAGAACAACAGTCCGATCAATACAAGTAATATAAACAATCAGCCCTTATCTAAAAAATTCATAACTGTAATACTATGTAGGGAGTTGAGCAGCAAGATATTTCTTCACATTACACTTGAACTTCTGCATGTCAGTACAGTTGGGAAACGAGGGAATTCCAAAGTGTAGAAGTTCGAAAGAATAATTATTTAAGTAGAAAGCTGTACGGCATCTAGGGATTTATAGTGTAGGGGTGGGATTTTCCTGCTTGTCAGTTTAGTCGAAGATACTTACGTCGAGAGGGTACAAGGACTTGGAGTTGGCCTGAGCACCTTCCATAAAAATACTTGTAAAATACTAGGATGTAACATTTCGTCGATAGGACAGAGTTTGATTCACAGTGTGAGACCTATTAGGCTGTTCACTCTTTATTGAATCCTGTCTAAGAGTGGGAGACTAGTAGCAGATGCACCAGCCCAAATGTGGCAACAATACTCCATGCATGGACAAACGGTGGCCTTGTAGAGGTACAAGATACGCTCAGGCGTAAGTAACTCTTTAGCACAATAGAGACAGCCCACCTTCTTCGCAACAGTCTTGACAATGCCATCGATATATTTATTCAAGTTTATGCTCCAGGAGAACGTTAAGCCGAGAAGTTTGAACGAAGAGCTTTCAGGTAGTGTATCATTAGCCATGACTATCAGTGGTTGGGAAGGTTTCTTTTAATCATTAAAGGAAATAAGTTTAGTCTTGGCAGCATTGAATGTTACCATCCATTTTTGTCCCCATTCCGCCACAGATTGGATGGCTACCGCTAAAGTTCCAGCCATTCCCTGCAAAAATGTTTGTGCTATATATAGAAGATATATTTTCACTAGCAGGGAGATACGACGTTGCCCGAGATTAGATGATGATCAACGAATGTTTCGCACTTCCATATTTTATTGTCATCGAAATCGATGAAATCGCCCATTTTTTTCAATCAAATCGATTGAGTGCATGCTTTTATTACGGATCAATCGCGGCGCATCGCGAGGAAGCTTCATTTGCCTTCCCAAGTGACCACAATACATTATAGTCTACATTGCACTGTAGAGAACCTAATATTGACTTTATAGAATTATTTTTTTATATATTAGCTTGAATTAAAGTTTAAAATGCAAAAATCAAGTATCATGCTTCAATTGTGCTTTAAACAGAAACATTCATTTCGAACTATATCAAAGAAGCTACTGTTGAGTTTTTATGTCAAGCCTTTCGACTTGTGTGGTAATAAAACTTCTCAAACATACTTGTGATGTTAGGCTGTTTTAAATGTTAACTTTGGTCAAACTCACTTTCATCGGATTATTTCGATTATCGATTATCGATTATCGATACTTATTGAAGACATTCTGACACAAAACTTATCTAAGAACAATGTTAGGCACATAGAGTGTCTTCGTGTGAAATTTTATAAAAATAGACCCAGTCATTTTCGAGTCCATAGGGAACGAATTCACAGACACACAGACACGCAGACAAAGTTCTTTTTACATAAGATAGATAGATAGATAGATAGATAGATAGATAGATAGATGCCGAGGTCTAAATATTTATCTATCTGTATGTTTTCATTAGATGTATGAAACTCAATTATTTCATATTAATATATCTAGCTGTCTGTCTGTCTGTCTGTCTGTCTGTCTGTCTATCGCATCACATCAGTCTTCAACCAAAAATAGAAAGAAATATGAAACACTAACAATTCAATAAATAAATCAAATTTCTTTCAACGATACATTCACCCATAAATTCGATTTCTTGACAGAATTATGTTTACGTTTTTTTTTATTCCATTTCACGAATGATTGACTTCATCGAAATTTTATCATTTTAGTTAAATTGAATGCCACGATTTATAAAAAAAAAATGGCGGCTGATTTTTGAAATCAAATAAATTACTTTTTATTATTATTTGAAGAGAAAAGAATAGATAGATACGCCCACCGAGTCAGTCAATAGAAGAAATATCGAAAGGAAACGAAGAAGATGGCTCTTTATTGTTGGTTTTCAAAAAGCAGAATATCTTATGACTTTCAAGGTAAGAATTTTTTAAAAGAGATTAAAGTTTGAAAATAAAAGTGAACGTTTTGTTTTTTCTTTGAAAACTGAATAAAGATAGAAAGAAAAACATAAAATATACGACGGATCGAAATGGGAAGTGGGAGGGTAGTAGAGGTAGAATTGTGTACACAGGAGTAGCAGAGGGAGGAGTATAATAATGAGGAATAATGAGGTGGTGGGAGGAGAGAAAGAGCCAAAAGGTGTATAAGGAGGTGGTAGGAGAGGAGGAAAAGGATAAGGATAAGGAGGTGGTTGAAGGAAGAATATGTAGGAGGCAAACACGGAGGTGGTGAGGGGGGAGAAGAGGTAAAGAGGTAAAGGAGATTAAGGTAAAACAGGAAGAAAGGGACGGGTACAAAGGGGTCGTGAGAGGAGGATGATATGGATGGTAATGGAATAGAGTATCAGGAGTAAAAGAAATAGAAAATTTTGTTTATGGATATCGAGAGAAATGAACTACAGTGGCATATACACCACTGACTGTAATTTTAAACATAGAAAAGTGCAACAATCTTAGACCGATCCAATTGGTGTTCATGATTCGCAGAAGTGCGGCTTGTTTATTAGTGTTCCTTACCCTATTGCCTTTTGTTTTCATTTTACTTGACATTGCCAAAGCTGCTGCAAAATTATATGTGTTCTGTCCACAATGCTAGAAAATTACTCTTACCTGGGAGTATCCCCTACGGTCCGCCCCTGCATGAAGCATTGTTTCCACATCTGGACTGGTGCATATCTCGTTAGGTACTCCCTCTTAAACAGGTTCCAAATACGAGTCTCAACTCCCGCACTATCAACAAAACTCTAACCCCTGTTCTATCGCCGGAATATTGATGCTTGTATCTGTTTTGCAAGTAGTTTAATAGAATGTGCTCTGACGAATTCTTAGTACGTGTGCACCCTCGATATAAATACTACCGACTACCACGACAAACAACAAAATCCCACCCCTTTACTGTAGAGATTCCTAAATGTCAGAAAGCTTTCTGCTCCAGCAGTTTCTCTCGAACAGCTAGACTTTGGAATTCCCGTTCGTTCTCCTGCTTCCTTGATTGTACTAACCTGTTGAAATTTAAATGTAATGTGAATAGACAACTCGCTGCTCAACTTCTTACATAATGTCTCTGTAGAGGTGATCCTAAATAATAGTCCCTTACGTCCAACAGTGCTGACTTTAGACATAGGAAAACAAGGCAGCCGCCTTCGACCTCTGATTAGCGCGGGCGTCGCACGAGAATCATAAGAAAAGAAAATTATATACATAATACTAATTATGCACAAAACAAAATATAGGCGTTTGATATCAACGCATCGTCTTCTCTTGATGTTTTACGTTATATTAATTATCATAGTCTGAATGTTGCTTTTCTAAATGTCGTTACAGCCGTTCATATCGCCTTGATAATTCTGATTACTGTTGCATCGAGGGGAAAGAAGTTTTTCCAAGTTAAATTTAATTAACAAACTACTTGAGAACGACAATGACGCAAGAACGCCTGGACAGTCGTGTAATGAGATCTATCGAACGAAATATCACAATTAATTTAATTGCCATCAAAGCATGAAAAGTTAATTTTTGTTGAAGGTTTATGGAATCTGCACGTATATGCTTGTATAAATTCCAGTTATTTGTTGATTTAGATAGAAATACAGTTTTTAATAAATTGCGTAATTTTATTTTTACCGTATTTATTTTTTATTTTTCTATTTTGTTTAGGCAACCAAATTCACTTCGCCTAGCGCCTTCAATTACCTAAGGCAGGCTCTGCGTCTAAGCGGCACTGTGCTTTGTTTAGGATGAATACCAGTAAAGGAAAAAAACCTTAATGTACACCGTATGACGACAAAAATGTTGCCCTAATGAAAACAACACTACAGTTTTATTTTAAAACTTTTATTGAAAAAAAAATCAATTCAGGTAATTTGATTATGTAGTAGAGCTGATATCTATTCAATGTAACGCCTTGATACGAGTCCAAAACTGGGAGCATACCTTTTCCACAAGCGCCGGCGAGAGTTCGGTGAATACTCGGCGGATGGCGGCGATCGGGCTGGCGTTGGTGTTGTTGAAGGTCATGTTGGTGATGTCCTCGACTTATTAACAAACGAAGTAGTCCAGCGAGTTTAGGTCGGAGGAGGAAGGGGCCAATGAGAGAAGGGTACAAAGTCGTCACATTCTGAAGCCAAACTTGGGTCTCGTTGGACTTGTGAGCCGGCACCAAGTCCTGCTGTCACACCCATGGGTTTACCAGCAGCCATATGATTGCATCAGGAAATCATCACACTCTTCAGCGCATCCAGGTACAGTTTGGTGTTGACTTTCAAGCCGAAGTCTAAGATGTGAGGTGGCATGATGTGGCCCTCACTTAAAACCACACCGTGAGCGTGGGTCATCCGATGTGTTGAGCTGTGCCCTCAAGCGTTGAACTGTCCGGATTGGCATTTTGAGAGTGCTGGCCATGGTCCTGTTGTGATAACTTGAATCGGTAGATAGTATGAACTATACAGAAGTATATCTTCGATCTCGCACTTTCAGACGTGATAGAAGGCGACAATTTTATCGTTCCACCCTGTAAAGTCTAAAAAATGAAGGAGCTCTTCTAGGGGCTATCACTTAATCTCTGTACGAGATACACAAATATCCGAGTGTTCCATCAAAGTTCTCCGGTAAAACGGCACTTTAGTGGACTGAACATAATATTATTTTTATCTTCCTGTTTTTGTTTTGTTTTAATTTTGGTGGAGGGGGTGTTAAATACAGGTAAATGAAGAATTACTTACAGTTAAAATCTATTTAGTATCGTGCTTGTAATTTTAAGAACATATTAAAATCGATAAATATGCTGAAATAACTGTTAGAAAAAAAACAATGAGATATTTATACAAACGCTCCTATCTTTACATCATCAACGCTCTGATCCCCATCTAGCATCAACTGAAATGGATTGCTCTCGTCTTGGAGAGGCTCCATGTTTTGACAAACTTCTGGGTTTGACCTTTACTTCTGATCTGAAATGGAACACGTACATCAAGTCTGTTGCCAAGGTCTCTGGGAAAATGGTGGGATCCTTCTACCGCTCCAGAAGATATCTCACAGCTGATGCAATTCTCTATCTGTATAAAAGCCAAGTACGTCCAAGGATGGAGTACCGCTGCCACATTTTAGCATGAGCTGCTAAAAACAGCCTATCCTGCCTTGACAGAGTACAAAATAGACTTCGTGGTTTAGTGGGGATGCCCTTTTCTTTTCTCTGCAACCTCTCTCCCACAGAAGAGACGTTGCGAGCCTGTCCTTGTTTTATCATTATTTCCATGGCAAGTGCTCGTCTGAGCTCCAACCTCTGGTCCCCTCTCGCCAATCTTTCACTATAAACACCCGTCTAGCTGATACCACTGTCAATAATTTTCCCCATTCTTTATCTGTGTCTAAATCAAAACGTCGATTCCATGAACAAAGTTTCTTTCTTAGAAGTGCACGCCTGTGGAACTCTGTTCAATTTGCCTGTTTCCCACTTGACTACAACTTGGATGTCTCCAGGTCCAACATAAACAAATTCCTGATGAACCACCCCATTAAGTAAGACATTTTATTAAATCTTCAATACTAACGATTACTACGATACTATCTCATTGATTACTGTACACCCCTTATCCCTGAGGGGCTTCCGGGCCTTGATAAGCGGTAATCACCATGTAAAAAAAATCAATAAATATTCATTATTTCATCATTATTGCCAGCAATGGAAGATTTTGCTTTAAACAAAATCAAATAAAAAAGACAATTAAAAGAATCGGTTTTGGCATCGGAAATAGACATCAATTTTTCCGATTCCGACACCGATTCCGATACCGGTAAATCTTCCTCTTTTTCCGATCCCGATTTCGATTAACCGTCCCAACACTAATATATATATATATATATATATATATATATATATATATATATACTAATCGTCCCAACGCGGACATATATATATATATATATATATATATATATATATATATATATATATATATATATATATATATATATACTAATCGTCCCAACGCGGACATATATATATATATATATATATATATATATATATATATATATATATATATATATATATATATATTACTCAATCAATCAATTATAAAGTCGGACTAGTTAACAAAGTGGCTGACGACCATTTCTATAACAACCAATTCTCACCAAAAAAATATTTCCACTTATGCCTTGAAATCTCTTTTCCCTACAATCAACCCAAGTAAAGTCTTTTTCCCCGATCATTTCAAATAAAACTCATTTACAATCGATCACATCTTATTTGCTCAAATCCAATTACTGTCAACCGTGATTTAAAAAACAACGAATACAGCACTAATAATAATGCAGCCAACACAAAACAAATCTCTGGATCTGTACTATCTACTAGCTCTCCCGACCCGGCCTTTCCTGCGTGTTTTTTCACGCCTACAATTATTACTAGAGGTAGTCACCGATTAGCAAAGCCTAAACGACACTCGATTAGAAAAGTTAATGCGAATATATATGTGTGTGTGTGTGTGTGTGTGTGTGTGTGTGTGTGTGTGTGTGTGTGCTAGAAATATGTTACTGTTGAATTAACCGTTCAGAAGCGCGAATAACATTGTTTGAATCAGAATAAAAATCATGCAAGTTAAATTTAAAACAAAAAAAGATTTTTTTTCAATTAGTCGCTTCTTGCTCTCTCTCTCTCTCTCTCTCTCTCTCTCTCTTCTTTACTCTTGTATCTTAGCTTCTCAGTTATTTTTGCATTCATATTTTTACATACATTTTGGTTAATAAACAAATAAATAATTCTTGCTTTAATCGTTATGTATAAGAAATAGAACGTGAAACGAAAATAGCACAGTGTAACGTCAGGAACAAAATTACAAATTTATTTGGCAAGAAATAAGTCGCAATATAAATTCTAATGCATTGGCCCATTATAAAATTTGTGTGGTTTGGTTCTGTCCAATTTGGGCCATTTGAATTGGTTTGTATAGGTTTAGTTAAATTTGGTTCGTTTTGGTTTAGTTTGATTCGGTTTGATTTTGTTCGCTTTTGTTTGGTTTAGTTCAATTTGCTTTCGTTTGGTAATGTTTAGTTAGATTTGATTCTATGTCATTTAGTTTTGTCGCGTTGGATTTGATCGGTTTTATTGGTTCAATTAGTTTTACTTTGGTTTCAGTTTTGTTTGGTTTAGTTAGATTTGGTTTAATTCTATTTAATTTAGTTTCGTTTGGTTCGATTTAATTTGTATTTGGTTTAGTGGCAAATTTAGTCTTTTTTTGTTATTTGATGGCGAAACACAAAATCAAACAAAACGTATTTGACTTTAATATAGGTAGAGGATTGTGTCGGGGGTGAAATATCGTCTGCAGCCATTTTTCCGGCAGTTGATTTGATGTAAATCTTCCATTTAACAGCAATGGTAAAGGTCAGTCCCAGAATATTTCTAAGGCAGGATACTTCACGCGACGTAAGCCATTTATTTCAATTGGTGTCAAATGGGGATTCGAGCGTTGCTGATGAAAAGAGAAAAGTCTGGTTTTGAATGCATTAAAATTTACCAACCACCTTTTGCCGCATTGTGCCACCTGCTCAAAGTCAAAGGAGAAAGAATTAGAAAGATCCTTGCCGCTTTGGAAGTGTTGTCATAGATGGTAGATTGTCCAAACATTATTGTGTAAATAATCATTTAGGATTTGAATTGAAGACCACGACGGTATCTACTCATGATACTCACGCACCCACATGACTTTAAGAAAGAAAGAAAAAAAGAAGCCAAAAAGAAAGGAAAAATTGAAGAAAGACAGAAATAGTAAAAAATCATGAATAAAAAACCAAAAATAAAACAAAAAACAAGATGGCTGATTTGTGTATTAGGAGAATCTAAATCCCAGATTACGGCAGTTGAAAGGAATTTAATGAAGCGATTTCGCTAATTATAGCCACGCACAGATCCAGTAATCTGATCGTTGTGTTAGACACCCCTCTCGATCCACGACCCCTCCCCACATACACAAAACAAACATGGCATAATTCAGCCGAGATGAGCATGCGCAGAGCGATGTTTATTTGAAATTCGACCTTCCTTGATTAGCCGATTTGGCAGGGTTTTTGCAAAACACATTCCGTCACTCAATAAAAACTACTCATCTAAATTATCTCCCCTTGTTGTTATTCACGCGACCCGTGTGTCTTTTGCACACACCCTGATGAAGACACTCGAAGTCTTTGTATTTC
>NC_136496.1:6505228-6517728 GCF_053919585.1 Euprymna scolopes | reverse complement strand
TCGCCACTCTGAAATTAACGAGCCTATCTCCGAACTGTTCTAACGTCAAATGCATCGACTTCGTAAACGTTCAACAGTCGCCGTCGAATGTTGACTGATTCAATTTTTTCTTTGCTTCTAACGCACGTTCATGATACTTTTCTTTCTTAGAGTCTCACGTCGTCGTTAGCTGACTGAGGCTGATCCGCCGCAAATGGCATCCAGAATTCAACTCGGGGTGTTGAGGCAAAAGAAAGAGAGGGAAACAGAGAAAGAGAGAAGAAGGAGATAGAAAGAAAGAGAGAGTGGAAAAGAAATAAATAGATACATATTAAAAATTAAAAAAGACACTGGAATATTACTATTGTTTAACAAGCCTTCGCGTCAGCTCAATGGATCTGACCTTTTCACTTGTGTACTCCGATCGCATAAACTATCCGCCAACTTGAGTCGAGTTGACGCGCTAATATTTCGAGAGGAAATCAACACTGACTCGAGTTTACGTTTTTCCCTTTGAGTGCAATGCAAATCTAATGTAAGGCTTCATTCCATGTTGGGAGCCGGGGCTCTCCCCAAAAGATGATTGCCTAACAGTGGAATTATATGCGAAACTTTTCTTAATCTTTTAATTTTGTAACCTTTAAAGAATAAAAATGTTTAAGATATTTTTGTGAGCAAAATATATAAACAAACAAAAAACTATTTAAAAATTAATATATTTGTGATTCATTTTTATGAATTTTTTATATAAAAAATATAATTTGCTATTAACTTACCGCTCTGCAAACGCAAAGTTAGACTCAATGATGTTTATTTTTTTTTAATGTAAAAATAATGAATTACATTAAATAATAACAAACATCTATAATATAAATCACACCTGTTTGTTTAAATGTATATGTATGTATTATGTATGTATGTATGTATGTATGTACGTATGTATGCCTGCCTAAAATTTCGACAGAGACGACGGATTTCACGAGATCGGGATCATCTCCAAGCTCAATCCTTCGGACGACAAAAATCGAAAAATTGGCCAAAAACATTAATTCCTTCACCCTCAACTGGGCACTTTTCTAGAGGGAGGGTTGATTTTTCGCTGACATTTTTTGCAAGTCATTCAACCCTCACGTTTACGACGTCGCTTAAAAGGCGTTATTTCAACCGCTCGTGGCGTCACAACCACGGTAGGCACATCGGTAAGATAGTTGTTTCTTCAATTTCTTTTTTTTCTCTAGCGTGTTACGGGTTCTTTTTTTTTTTACACTCGCAATTTTCCTTCTATTTTTTTTTTTTTTTTGCACTCGCAATTTTCCTTCTATTTTTTTTTTTTTTTTGCACTCGCAATTTTCCTTCTATTTTTTTTTTTTTTTTTACACTCGCAATTTTCCTTCTATTTTTTTTTTTTTTTTTTTTTTGCTCAACCAACACCCTTATACACACCTCTACATTCTTTTCCGCCTTCGCGTCACAGGTTCGAGCCTGCCTGCCTATTACAACTTTGTTTTTTGTTTTTTTTGCACACACCTACAAATACCCAGGCTAGTAATAAAATAAAATCAAAAAAATAATTTTATTTACAATCACGCTTTCTTATTTTTGGAAATAAAACTGTTTGTAAATAAAACCCATTTTCAACAGTAAAACTTCTAACGCCTCACGTAAATTACGACATACGAGATATTTAAACATTTGATCCTCCACAGACTCATGTTTTGTCGTTTAGCTCTCTTTCTCTCTCTCTCTCTCTCTCTCTCTCTCTCTCTCTCTCTCTCTCTCTTTCATATCTCTCTATCTATATATCTCTCTCTTTCTCTCTTCTTTTTTCCCTTTAATATATATATATATTCCGTCGTTCGAACACTCTGGATTGTCTAATGTCAGTGCCAGAATTGCGCTTATTAGTATTTAATTCTCTTCATTCTCGTGGTAATTGTTTTGTGGACCGGAAGTAAAAGCTTAGCAAATAGAGTCAAAGAAGTCTTTCATTCATCACAGCACTGACACGTGTTTTGTCGTTAAGCACCCTCTGCGTGTCTTTGAGTATCTCTCATTCTCTCTCTCTCTCTCTCTCTCTCTCTCTCTCTCTCTTTGATGGACAGTTTAAGAGAAACCTCCACCAAATTAACTATCCAGAGAGCATGACATCATCATGTGTATATATATATATATATATCTACCTACGTATTGAGCACTATTGAAGTAAATAAAGTTTACGCATAAATTTATACTTTCGTACATTAATTTACGTGATTAAATTAAGTAATCATATATATATACATTGAACAGCAGGGAAATTCTTGTTTGTTTCTCTTGCGATTCGTTTTTTTTTTTGTTTTTTTTTCATGTGGCGAGCCAATGTTCGAACGTTAGAGTTGGGAATCGATTTTATCAATATATTTACTAAAAAGCATTTTTTTTTAATTCATCACGACTGAAGACGACTCATGGATGTCGAAAACGTTCGCAGCTATGGCAAATTTCTTTTTACACTCAAGCAAAACGTTCGAATATTGGCTCGCAACGGATCGTAAGAGAAACAAACAGGAATTATCCCTGCTCTTTATTGAAACATGCGAAAGAGAAAAAAAAGCTGCCCAAATATAGCATCGCTTAATATATATATATATATATATATATATATATATATATATATATATATATATGTTTATATCAAATTATCTGTTTGCATCATTCAATATCAATACACGTTTATTACTGCCCCTTTCCCACCCTCCCTGTTTCTGTGAAGTTTGTGTCTTTTACTTTTATTTATTTATTTATTTATTTATTTATTTTTGCTTTCTGCGTCTTGTTCACCCTTTCTTCAGTATTCGTTTAGTCATATTTACTTAATTGCATGCCATGCACCACCTCCTCGGCATCACTGAATTCACCCTTTCATTCCGTGTTTTTGCGTGTCTAGCTTCCCTAAGAACACTTTTAAAAAATGTCTTCCCCTTTCCTTAGTCTAACTCCATTAAGGTTGACACAGATTTTCTCGCTCCCCCCTCCCTTTTTTTACTTATTCATTTCTTTTTAGCATCAATTCTTTGTCCATCTTTTCGTAACATTACCTGGTTTATATACGTTTATTCTACCAACGCTATCAATTAAAGATAAAGAAGTCTACCTTCACCCTAACACAAATCTTGTTTTTCAAAAATCCCATTTTTTTTTCATATTCATTAGCAAAACTAATGAAATACTTTTTTTTTTTTTCAGTTAAGTAGCTCTTCACAAAAAGAGAATAGAAAAGTACTTACTCAAATTCCGTCGTTCTGGGTTCATTTAAAAAAGGTACTTTTAAATATCAATTCGCTTTTCACTGAGAATTTTTTCTTTTCTTCATTCTTTTTAATTCGATCAAATATTATACGTACACATAAAACATGGCGTCTTCTATAGGAACGTCATTGTCTTGACGTTTATTTTTCCGACAAAAAGGAAAATGTTTTCCTTTTAAAATAAATTTTCATTTAAATAGCGGCATTTTTGTAACGATGTGTATTTACAAGAAGACGCTAGTTTTATTTATGGGAAGTAGTTTATAGTTAGAATAAAAGAGAGACATAATAAACGGTTTATGAAAGCGTCTACGGTGAAATGGGGCGACAGACTTACGCATATTTGGCGCGTTTATTCATGCAAAACGTAGACACATGTTGACACGACTCGGATAAGTAAATTGATGCGAATAATTAAAACCTCCATTATTACTTGAAGGATTTAATCGCTTTTACCAAGATCAAATAGCAAGTTAATAGTTAATACATTTAAGCCTCCTCACTGCCTTGTCTCACTCTAATCTTCTCTCCCTCTCTCTCTCTCTCTCTCTCTCTCTCTCGCTCTCTCTCTCTCTCTCTCTCATATATATATATATATATATATATATATATATATAAGTATTACTATAACTAGCGGGGGGTACCAGGCGTTGCCCGTGTGTTTGTAGTGTGTGTGTGAAAAAGAAAAAGTAAAAAGACAAACTGAAAGGTTTAGTAGGACGATCGAATTGAACCCCGAAGCTTTGACGCGTGTTAAATTAAGGGGTAAAAGGTCCCAGAGGTTTGATTGACAGTTGGCCACTGAATGAGGTTATCGCGGGGTCTTTACGATGACGTGTCCTTTTGTTTTTAATTACTGCGGGGCAGTCTTTTGGCGCTTGTTTACTTTGTTTCAATGTGGGTCAGTTCTGGCTTCCTGAAGATGATGGGGGTGGAAACCAGTTCCCCATTTAAAGGGGATATTCCAATCGGACGTTCGCGGTGATCGCGTCGCGAACGATGCCTAGCTGTATTATTCCCCCCTCCTGGCAAACAAAAGGACCCAAATATGTTTAAATTTATTTGTATCTGTATGTTCTATGCGGGTAAAATTGAAAGAATTACTAACTTTGTGTGAAAAAAACTGTGAACCAAAACTGAAAGAAAAGGTGTTTAAAAATCATTATATTGAATTTCCGTTAAGCCCGGATCGGACGATACCGGCAATCAGGGGTGTCAGGTAACAGATGCAGAGTACTTGGAGAAAACAAAACAAATGATGAATAAGTAACTAATCTAATAAGAATTCACCCCTCCACCTTAGTATCACCTTAAAAGTAACTCCAAACATAGCCGACAGAAAAAAATGTAAATAAAATAAGAAAAATATAAAGTCGAGTAAAATGACTGTAAACATAAGAGAAGGGAAAAAGAAAATTAATAAAATAAGGAAACTATAAAGTGGAGTAATCATACCAACATATGAAGAACGGTCGATACTGACACCGATGATTACCGATGTCGACCGATCCATGCCTGACCGTAAATCAGTCGCAGTTGGTAAAGAAAAAAAAAGAAAGAAGAAACTCATGAAACACAGAAAAAAAAATCCATGGTGGAAAAGAAAGGAAAGTTGCATAAATACAATTGGATACGCAAGTAGTAGTTGTCGACTGTAATAGTTTGTTGTAAAACATGGAATCCATGGTTAGTTCGTTTAGTTTATTTGTTTAAATAAACGCGATTTTCTCTGTGTAAACTGTAAACGATAATGAGAAAAAACCAATAAAATAAAAACCCAAAAGGCGAAACATGGCGCAAGTACCCATTGGATTAGGTAATAGAAGGAAAAGAAAAATAAATAAATAAATGTAAAAAAAAGAAAAAAAGAAAATAGAATAAGTAACCGTTAGAATAGCTGTATGCCAATCCACTTATAAGCAACTACGAACGCAAACCGGTGTTTTCTCGTAATTTTCTACTGTGAACGGTCAAGTCAGGTGTAAATGGGTGGCGGTAGGACACCACTTTATCTTTTTTAATCCAACAACGGAGCTGAAGTTGATATTTTGCTTCTAAAAAAATATCTATTTTGATAAATCTCTGTGTGACGTACCGGAAAAATATTTTTTATCGTGAATAAAAGTTGATAACATTTATT
Source organism: Euprymna scolopes (assembly GCF_053919585.1). Lineage (NCBI taxonomy): Eukaryota > Metazoa > Mollusca > Cephalopoda > Sepiida > Sepiolidae > Euprymna > Euprymna scolopes. The sequence goes on along the minus strand of NC_136496.1, from coordinate 6,512,322 downwards.
TTTACAAGAATCTTTATACATTTATCTGGCTAATAAACATAAAATTACATTTGATAAACACGTTTATTATTTTTTAAAAGCCAACTGAAAAATTTAGTGGTAAAAATAAAATAAAACACCAAACAAAAATTGGACAAATTGTGAAAGAATTGAAAAGAAATGAGTCGAAATGGTTCAAATTGAAAATAATATAGAGAGGAGGACTGCAAAATTAATGTCTGGAAATCTTTCACGACTGTGGCAGTTGTTATTCCAGGCATATTTGACGAAGAAAATCTCAAATAAATTATCCCATTCCCAGATGTAGCATGGAATCTCTAAGCCTAATTTAATTTGTTTTTATTAGTTTTTATGGTAAGAAAAGTATATATATTGGAGTTCACTTGCCTATTCAATATCACAGATTTTAAAAAGCTTTTTGTGTCTATTTGATAAACAGCCGTGTGGTGCCTGTTAGAGACTTTACACTATAATATCAAAAGATTTAAAATGCTTGGAATTTTTTTTTTCAGGCGCTGCTTTGACCTTGGTCACCACATCCTCTGAAATATTTCATGATTTCTTATATTGTTTTTGGTTTTGACATAAGTGAAAAATATAGACGAAAATCTCACAAGTTTATCAAAACCTTGGATAAAATATCTAAAGAGCAAACATTTAGAAGTTTGTAAACTTAAAAAAAATAAAGCAGGTACAAATAAGTTTTTCGGTAGAAATTTGTTTTTATTACGAATTGAAATATGGCGTCCTGGCGTGCTAGTGTACTGGTGTCCCAAAAAGAATTACAGATTATTTTACGATAAATTTATATTCAGAACTTATCTTCCACTCTAAATACTAAAATGATCACTTTTCTTTCCATTAATTTTTAAGGGTTTCACACATAATCGCCTATAAAAGTAATGGAGATTTAGCTGAGAGTGTTAATCTATAAATTTGCATCTATATATTAATACGATAGCGTGTGTGTTCTTTTGTGTGCCACGCTTACCGGCAAATTTCATTGGTTGAGATTTAAGAACACACACGCTATCGTACTAATATTTAGATTATACTAAATATGAGTTAATGGATTTGATGAGTATTTATTCAGATCCCAGACATAATCTCCTCCTTTTCGAGTAGGGGGATGATAGTCTGACGTTTTTACTTCCGGTGATGACATCATTATATTCTATTTAAAAAGATGCAAATAATATATTTATGATGGACTACACTAACATAAGATGTCATATTCCAAAAATCACATGGATGTACTGCTGATTCCAAAAATCAGGTAAATGAATCAGTGCACACTAGAGGCTTATTTGTAACATTCCAAAAATCGCGTAAATATATCAAGTAATCCTGAGTTCATATTTTCGTCCTTAATGTCCTCATGGGAGTAATTGCAAAAACTCTTCTTAAGGAGGAGGAGGAGGAGGAGGAGGAGGAGGATTAAAGTGACTGGAATGTTGAGACTGATACTACACTCAGAAATTTATGTTGAAGTAATAGTTGCCTAATCTCTTACCGTGTTAATATTTTTATGTATTAATTTCTAAAAGCTGCTGAAACAGTTTATGATTTAAACATTACTTTATTTCAAGTATATTTTTAACAGTGGGGTGGAGGATATGAATTCAGTCCTGGAAACAGCTGAAACCGTTTACGCATTAAACATTACTTTATTTCATGTATATTTTTAACAGTGGGTTGGGGAATATGAAGTTAATCCCGGATATGGCTAAAAGCTTTTACGCATTAAACATTACTTTATTTCATTTATATTTTCAACAGTGAGGTGGGGTATAAAAAATCAGTCCCGGAAATAGCTGAAACCGTTTACACATTAAACATTACTTGATTTTTTTGTATAGTTTAAACAGCGGGTTGGGAGATATGAAGTCGGCCTCGGAAATGGCTGCAACCATTTACGTTTTAGACATTACGTTATTTAATGTATACTTTAAATAGTGGTGTGGGGGGATAAGAAGTAAGTCCCAGAAATGGCTGAAACAGTTTACGATTTAAACATTACTTTATTTCATGTAATTTTTTAGACAGTGGGATGAGGGGTATGAAGTCAGTCCCGGGAATAGATGAAAAGGTTTACAATTTAGACATTACATTATTGCATGTATCTTTTTTACAGTAGGTTGGGGATATAAAGCCAGTCCTGGGAAGGGCTGAAACAGTTTATGATTTAAACATTACTTTATTTCATGTATATTTTTAACGGTGAGGTGGCGGACAACAAGTCAGTCGCGGGATCGGATGAGATAAATGCAAATATTTACTATCAGAGTACCCAGCATCGCCAAGATTGAATGAGATAGGTGGAAAACACATACTAGCAGAATACGTTGCGTCACCTGGTATTAGATAAAATAGGCGGAACATATATACTATGAGAATACCCGCGATTTATGCGTTTGTAATGAAATAATCAGCCGAGGCAATATATCCAAGTTATTATTTACGTAAGCTTGGCGACCTCATGCACGGATATTTGTATGTTACCTAGCTTGTTCTGTGTTATAGGAGGAAATATGGGGAGTTGATGGCCTTCATCGCATAGGGTAGAATTAACTGCAAAGTTCTTTGCAAATAGTTTGGCCTTGTCTGACGCTGACGAGATTACCTCTGGTCCATTGATAATGGTTGGGATAGAACGCACACTTCTGTTCAGGATCCTATTTGTTATTTGCCAAAACTGGTGGGATCCAAGTCGCTGATCAGCTACCTTGGATTTAACAGACTGGGCATATAGCTCTCTTGCATTTTTTATTACTCTTTTACAGTGGTTGCTGGCAGACCTGAAAGTAGCTTTAGTCTCAGTGCATCTATTACGTTCGTAGCTATGGAAAAAGTGATTTCTGTGCGCGATAGCAGCAGCACATTCTGGGGAGAACCATGGTTGGCTGTTAGGTTTTTGTTGGAATTTTTTAGATGGTATGAATTTGTCTATGCCTACAAGTAACCATTCGGTCAGATCTGATACTATAGAGGACACTTCCTTTTTAAACATGGAGTGCAGAGGTAAATCAGATATGAATGTACAGAAGCTATCCCAGTCAGTCATGAATGTACGGAAGCTATCCCAGTCTATGAAAAATGATTGTCGAAATTAGTAACATATCCAAGAATTATGAAAAATGATGAAATGTTAGTTAATAGAGTGTTGTGCTAGTAATGAAATAATCAGCTTAGGCATTATATCACAGTTATCATTTAGTGAGGGGAGGCAATAAGGTTAGTTTAAAATTTAAAAATGATTTTCGAAATTAGTAACATATCAAAGAATTATGAAAAAGATGATGAAATGTGAATTAGTTGATTGGTGTCTTTGTAATGAAATAATCAGCCCAGACAATAGATACACGTTATTATTTTAGTAAGAGAGGGGCATATTGTTAGTGAAAATTATTAAAAATGATTGTCGAAATTAGTAACATATCCAGGAATTATGAAAAATGATTCCATGTCTGTAAAGTGAGTGGTGTGTTTTTAATGAAATAATCAGCCCAGACAACATATCAAAGTTATTATTTAAGAAATGTGAGGGGGGGGTTATTGTTAGTTAAATGATGTAAAATTATTGTTAAAATTTGTACTATATCCAAGAATGATGAATTGTGTGTTGATTGGTGCGTTTGTAATTATTTAAACAGCCCAGACTATTTACAAAAGTAATTATCTTAGTAAGGGGAGGCGATAATATGGGGTAAAATTATGAAAAATGATTGTTGAAATTAGTAAAATATCCAAGAATTATGAAAAACGATGAAATGTGAGTTAATTAATTGATGTGTTTGTAACGAAATAATCAGTTAAAACAATATATCAAAGTTATTATTTTTGTAAGAGAGAGGCATACAGTTTTAACAAAACGGCTGAACGCATACAGAATGCCAACCAGCAATATACTACATATGACAGATGCCGCTGTGGAATTTCCACTGATCCCCCTAGTTATTATTATTGTTATCATCATTGTTATTGTTATTATTATTATTATTAGTAGTAGTAGTAGTAGTAGTAGTAGTAGTATTTGTATCTCGTTTTTGTTTATGTTTTTACAGCAAAAAAAATCAATTTAATAACCCACCAAATTTTTATAATTAAAATAAACCTTAACATTCATTCATAGAATAGTTACCAAAGCCAACGCCCTCCCCATGTTAAAAATGGTTTTCTAAATAGTAATATTTTTATTTAGAAATTCGTTCGTAACAATGGAAGGGAGCGTTGTTAAATATTTTGTCCTTACATCGTGTTCTCATTTTGCCAACCAATTGTCGACTATTTTCGACTGTTTAGGATAACTTTCAAGTGGCATGTTGTACACTAGCGACGAGCTGATACAATCTGTGTTTTTTTTTTTTTTTCTTAAAATTAAAACAATACTTTTGTCTTATAATGTTCAATGAATTACAAGGAAAACATTTGAGATAAAATATACGCGGAAATTACCTGGGTGTTTATTGTATTTATTTGCTTCCCCACCAAAGCAAATTAGACACAAGTCCATTTTTAATGTGGGGTAAAAACCAGCTCCCCTAAAAGTAGGCAAAAAGGGGACACTCTCGTTACAAAAATAATAATTTTCCCAGTATAGAGGGTTTTCCCTCCATTTACTGGTACCTGGGTGTTTATGTAATAATTTGAAAATTTACAAAAAATAAAAAAGAACAAATCTCTAATTAAATATTTATAAATTTAAAAAGAATCGGAATCGGAAATCGTATCGGAATCGGACATTTATAATGGAATCGGCAATTGTATCGGAATCGGAGAAAAGTTTTGGAATCGTCCCATCACTAATATATGTATATATATATATATATATATATATATATATATATATATATATATATGCCACTTAACGAGGGTTCGCTAGAGACTGATCTGCTCTGGTGGGGTCGGCTTAGGGAGGGCGGTATGATGTTGAAAGACCCGAAACCGCTCAATGATCTAGGCCAAGAACATCACTGAAGATACCCTCGAAAAGAAAAAATAACACGAATTTAAGTGCGTACGTTTGAACTTATATATATATATATATATATATATATATATATATATATATATATATATATATATATATAGTTTACAAGAATTATTTCCCTTTGACAGCCAATAAGATAAAACAGTAAGAAGAAATACTTTTACTTCTATTAATCAAAATGCAAAAATAAGCAGACACAACGTAAATAAACATAATATAAGAAATCACAATTTAAACACATATACACATAACAAATTATTGCAAAACCTTCCAAGACAAGTAAAGATTTTAGTTTCCCTTTGTTTTCCGTCTTGATTTGAGGGTGCATCTTCCCTAGTTAGTGAAACGCCCCTTAGATACTCACCAACAAATTTCTACGACTCGGCGCGGTACATACGGCGCCTAGTCTTCCCAAATTGGCACTCATCTGCTACTGGCCAGGCCAATCGTTGCTTAACTTCGATGATCTGGCGAGAACCGGTGTATCAACGTTATTGCGCAGCAGCAGCAGCAGCAGTAGTAGTAGTAGTAGTAGTAGTAGTAGTAGATGATGGGAAAATGTTTTTAATGTTTAATATTAAAAATGTGACGCAATGTCCTAGAAATAAACTACGTGTGTCTTGTCCACCAAGTCCCAGTCATGAATGCTCAACAGTCTTTTTTCTTTTGTCCTCTTCTGTATCTTTTCCTTCTTTGTATATAACGAACTACGTCACTCTCCTGTTAGTTTTCTATATCGATTAAGACGATATCAATGATAAAAACACTATGTTATTCCATTACACTGCTTAATTACGTATCGCACGAGCCGTTTGCTCAGTCTTGTGATAAATAATGGGCTAACTTACCAAAGTGTAGCTGCTCGAGCTGAGGATGATCTTCTAACGTCCGAGCCCAACGATAGTTCGCTTACTATTTATACTAATAGAGAAAGGTTCATTTGTAATAATAAAAAAAATCCTCACGAGTGGAGAGTTCTATCTTCTTTATTAGTTGTGGCCCTGTCGGTGGGGCATTAGAATACGCCGACTGCCTCCCTGCAGAGGGTAAAAGTCCCTCAATGGGGGTCCTGGATATTACCTAAAACTATATCCAGTGGTGAGGCCCCAGCTTGTGGGCTTTGGGAAGTGTGGAGCCACCCTTTAATTACCATTGCTCCCAGGTCCACTCTGACCCGGAGTGGTAGTACCTGTTAGGGTCCCAACTGTGGGTTAAATAGAAACTGATGTGAAAACAACAAAGATATTCTATTAAAAAAAATTTTTCTTCAAAATCTTTGGATTCGGCATTAAATGACCCGAAAAGTGTTGATATGCCGTAAAACAAAAACAACCAACCAACCAATCTTTATTAGTTGTAGTTAAGAGACCTGAAAGAAGGGCTGCGAAGGAAGTATTTTCACAACCTGACTATCTGAAACTACTGTCAATAATTTTCCTCACTCTTTATCCGTGCCTAAATCAAAACGTAGAACAAAGCTTCTTTCTTAGAACTGCACACCTGTGGAACTCTTTGCCGCTTACCTGTTTCCCTCCCGAATTCAACTTGAGTGTCTTCAAGTCCAACACAAACAAATTCCTGATGAACCGCTCCCTTAAGTAATGACACATTATCAAATCTCCAATACTAACTATTACTACGATACTATCCCATTGATTACTGTACACACAATAACCCTTATCTCCGAGTGGCTTCTGGGCCTAGATAAGTGGTGACCTCCATGTAAAAAAAAAACTTGTTTCCGGCTAGTTACGCACAGTCTTAACTATTTTTTTTACAAGCTTTTGTGTCAAAAATTGTCTCGATGGCAAGAAACTGTAATAACTCGGACTTGTTGAACTTGCAATGGATTGATCTCGAATTGGAAGTAGAAGAGCTGTCCTGTCTCTGGACGGCACTAGACAACTTTTCTGTTACTCGAAACTGGGTGGCTTGATTTGATACGTTATATAAACATAGTCTCGTCAAATCATGCTGAACGAGAAGTTGGATGTACAAAACGTGCTAGAGCCGGTCATTATTGGGTTGTCTTCTTCAATTTTCAAGACAGAAGACGCATGTGTTTAATTCATCTACGTTAACAGTTTATTACTTTAACAAGAAA
>NC_136496.1:6470228-6502728 GCF_053919585.1 Euprymna scolopes | reverse complement strand
CGGTGTGTAAGGTGTCTATTATCTATGGAGGGGCATTCTTGACAGATGCAACCGAGACGACAACAGCACTATAAAGTAGTCTATAATTTTGGGAGGGCTAGTTGTAAGGCTATAATACTGGATTTCAGAGTACAATATATGTTAGGTAATATGTGGCAAGATTTCTAAGTTTTCGTTCTTATTAGACATACAGGGAGGGGGTTGTGTATAAGGCAGAGGTAGAAAGATAGGGTAGTAAAGTCTTTGGGTCTGTCTAACAGGACAAAATTGATTTTTGGATGTGGATGATTGGCGCGGTGGAATAATAGGGGGAAATGTACTATTAAAAATAATAATAATAATAGTAATAATAATAATAATAACAATAATACCAATGACGATGATAATGACAATAATAATGATGATAGTAATAACGATAATAATATCAATGACGATAATAATAATAATAATAATAATAATAATAATAATAATAATAACCATAATAATAATCGTAATAATAATAACAATAATAATAATAATCGTAATAATAATAATCGCAATAATAATAATAATCGTAATAATAATGACAATAATAATAATCGTAATAATAATAATAATAATGATAACAATAATAACAATAATAATAACAATAATAATAATAACAACAATATTAACAATAATAATAACTATAATAACAATAATAATAACAATAATAATAATAACAATAATAATAATAATAACAACAATAATAATAATAATAATAATAATGACAACAATAATAATAATAACAATAATAATAACAATAATAATAATAATAAAAATAATAATAATAAGAAGAAGAAGAAGAAGAAGAAGAAGCCTAATAAAAGGTATAAATACATGGGTAGTGTCACTAGTGAGATACTCTAAACTGTTTATAGGATAGACAAAAGAAGAACTGAGACAGCTCGACCAGAAAACCAGGAAACTCATGACCATGCATCATGCACTATACCCAAAGGACGATATTGACAGACTCTACGTGAAAATGAAAGACTGTGGGAGAGGACTGATCTCTATACAAGACTGTGTGAAGGACACAAAAAAGAACTAGAAAAATACATAATGCAAAGCACTGAAAGGATAATTATGGCAACGAGAGACACGGAGAAAACCAACAAAACAGAAAACAGAAAGACAAAAGACAAAACGAGAAAAGAAAAATGGGAAGAGAAACAACTCCACGGAAGATTCATAAGAATGACAAAAGATGAGAATAACGAAAACACCTGGACATGGTTGCGAAAAGGACATATAAACCGAGAAACTGAATCTCTAATGACTGCAGCACAAGATAACTCGATAAGAACTAACCATATCAAAGCAAGGATCGATAAAACACAAGAAAACAGCAAATGCAGACTCTGTGGACAAAGAGACGAAACGATAAACCATATAGTAAGTGAATGCTGCAAACTGGCCCAAAAGGAATACAAAAACAGGCATGCCCAAGTAGGGAGGGTGGTGCACTGTGAATTATGCAAACGGCTGCATTTTGAACGTACAGATAAATGGTACAAGCATAAACCCGCAAAAGCACTCGAAAACGAGAACCACAGAATCCTATGGGACATGGCATACAAACGGACAAACCCATCCAAGCAAGAAGATCAGATGTCGTAATAATTAACACGAAAGAGAAATCCTGTCAAATCGTAGACTTTGCTGTCCCAGCTGACCACAGGGTGAGTATGAAAGAAAAGGAGAAACGAAGCAAATACACAGAACTAGCCAGAGAGGGATTTGGATGATGAAGAAAATCAAAACAGTACCGATAATAGTAGGAGCACTAGGAACAATTCCGAAAAACCTTGGAAAAAGAATGGCAGAAATTGGAATCAGAAGAATAGCTGCAAAAATACAACGCCTAAGGATAATGAAAACGGCTGAAATATTAAGGAAACCCCTTGAATGCGGAGAATAACACGAGACAATATAACGAAGAAGCGTTACAGGGAATGAAGAACACCGAAGCTGCAGAACTATATGTTCTACACCCCCATCATGCATCCCTTCCATTGTTTCACTACCGTTCCCCCAATAGAAAAGTGATACCAAAGAGCCGAGAACGGTCAAGGAGGATGGAAAGACCAAGGAGGGAGCACTGGCCAGACTTCCGCTCGACGAGTGTGAAGAGAACTGGGATCTTGGGGAGGCTTAGTGCCACTCAAATTCCAGTATAAACCAATGTCCACTGCTAGCGAGAAATCAATGGTAAGAGGCTGTTGCGATGATGCAAATTTATTTGCAAATGCTATCGAAGGAGGAGGAGAGAGCTGGACGTCTGGGGAGACTTGTTGTTACTCAGCTTCCAGAGAACACCACTAGTCTCCAATCAGATCGTTTGTTGGCTTGTGTGAAAGCTCCATGTGAGCCAATAATAATAATAATAATAATAATTACTAAAAGGTGAATAAAATTAAGGGGTACAGACAAAGGCAAGGTCAAAATAACACATGAAATGTGTCTGTACCCCTTAAATTGTCTATTATTATTTATTACGAGGAGTAATTTGCCGGTACACTAATTCGCTAAAAAAGAATTTTTAATAAAACATAATAATTATAATATCGTTAATGAAATTCCGTCTGTGTTTGTCTACAATGTTATGTCAGCTGTATTTGATCGCGACGATGAATTCTCTGGAAAAGTCACTTCTGATTAATTTTTAGTTTTAAAATATGCATACAAAGAAATGATTTGCGGCGATTTTCAATGGTACTCCTTTTTATCGTAAAGTGAACTTATTGATAGGAAAAAATTAAAATCAAATGGTAAGGTGAACCCGGGTTTGAAAACGAAATCATTCGATCTACCACTGAGCTATATTTCCAGATAAAAATATGTTTTTTTTTAAGAAATGATTTACTGAAATATTTTCATTTCCTCTGGCCGGTTTAACGTAAAACATTTCCCTGTAAAATTCTGTTTTATCTAAAAGAGAGAAAGATTATTTTTAAGACGAATTTTTTCGATATTCGAAAATGATTTGCTGAGATTTTATTTCCCTTGGCCGGTGTAACGTAAAATATTCCTCTGTGAATATTCTTCTTTTTTATCTATAAGAGAGAAAACACTATTTTTAAGATCGGATTCTTTTTCGGGTTTCAATACTTATCGGATGCATTTATGTACAAAACATATCTAAGAACGCTGCTAGATATATAAATATAGTTTTGCGTGAAATTTACCAAAGATAGGTTCAGCTGTTTCGGGACTTATAAGAAAGGAACTGTGCGGCACATACACACACAAAGTGACATATATATATATATATATATATATATATATATATATATATATATATATATATATATATATATAAAATAAGAATTACAGTTAAGTTTACCAAAATGATCCAAGATGGCAAAACTAAAGTAAATTATAAATATTAAAGACTTAATATTTATAAAATAATCTCTCAGATGTAAAAGACTAAAGATATTAAGGACTATCCACTTATTTAGTGTTTCCTTTTTAAAATTAAATATGTTTTTAACTCTTTTTCAAAGTGTTTTTAACATGTTCTATTAACTACTTGTTTATATATATATATATATATATATATATATATATATATAAATTTGTCATTGTTGTTTTTTCAAACGATAAATGCGGTTTATATTGGCTCCGCCTCGAAGCTCATTTTACTTTTTTTTATTTACTTAGAAAGTCGCCCTTTAATTTGATTGGATGTATATAACATTTTAATTATTTATTATTTTTAAATATTTATTACTGCATATATATATATATATATATATATATATATATATATATTTATATATATATATATATATATTGTTCTAATAATATATATATATATATTGTTCTAATAATACATACATATATATTGTTCTAATAATATATATATATATTGTTCTAATAATAATAATATATATATATATATATATTGTTCTAATAATAATAATATATATATATATATATATTGGTCTAATAATATATATATATATTGTTCTAATAATATATATATATGTATATATATATATATATATCAGTATGCAAATAAATCTATGGCAAGTAAGCTGTACAGGATCGTCTATCCGTCATTCCCACAGGAAATCATTAAGCTGCGGTAATGAAACATGGACACCTTTGTTTAGCTTTCAATTATGAGGTTTACCTAACTTTTCAAAGTTTTGAAACTTTTCACGATTATTTTTAAATGAGAAATGATTTTTTTTTCTATTGGGTAGCTTTATTGCTTTCAAATCACGTTCGATTTTGCAAGTTGTCTTCGATGTGATGCTTATTTTACCATGGCTCCGGTGAATCTCCCAGATGAACGTACGTAATTCTTTAAAGTCACTTAATTATTAATCTTTTAATCTACTGAAAATCATATATTTTTATTCATCCGTAAGAAGAATGTTTAAATCGTCACTAAAATGGACATCTGGCAAGAAATAAATAGCAATTAACCATGCAAGGAAATGTTAATTATGTTGTTAGGCATTTAAAATTGTTCTAGACTCTTTAAAATTCAGTATGTTATTGCTATATATCTTATGAAATGATTGACCAATTTTTATGATTTTAGGTTCAAATTAACAGCTACAGCAGGAATTGGAATACACTCTACTAAGCCTGATTATTACAGCTGGTGAATTTCAAAAATGCAATCTGTATTTGAGGGCACTTTAGAAGAACGATATGCCATAAAATTCTGTTTTAAACTTGGAAAAAATGCCCCCAAAACCATATGGAATCATTGACACGTTCACACAAAAGAACTTTCATGGGGCCGTCCAAGTGGCGGCATTTTGAGGGGGTAAAAATAGAAAATAAAAAAATTTAAAAAGAGATAAACAAAAAATCTTATATTTCATACCAAAATGAGTTTTAAAGATCGTAATATGTTTTTTTGTTTTTTGTGTGCTTTATGTGTATAATACGTTTTTGTGTTTCATGTGTGTAATATGTTTTTGTGTGTTTTATGTGTATAATATGTTTTTAAACTTTTTTTTTCAACTGTAGCATCAGCTTTATGACAAATGAAAATAAATATTTTAAGTTATATAACCCCTATTTAAAAATTTTCTTAAATATTTTTTTAAATACTTTGAAAGTTTATTATATTTGTTTGCTTAGCGAGTTAATTTAATTTAACAATTTCTTTATAATTTGAATTATACGTTTTTACGTAGACAGATCTTTTGTTTCCTTTGTTTGCGTATCCAGTCATTGTTTGTGTATCCAGTTTTTGTTTGCGTATCGAGTTAGGATAGCCAGTAAAATTAATTAAACAATTCTTTTATGATTTGACTTAGACGTTTTTGTTTGGATTTTTTTTTATTGATGGCGACTGTATATACGGGTATTGTAATAAGATAAAAGTCTGTATATACGGGTATTGTAATAAGATAAAAGTCTGTATATACGGGTATTGTAATAAGATAAAAGTCTGTATATACGGGTATTGTAATAAGATAAAAGTCTGTATATACGGGTATTGTAATAAGATAAAAGTCTGTATATACGGGTATTGTAATAAGATAAAAGTCTGTATATACGGGTATTGTAATAAGATAAAAGTCTGTATATACGGGTATTGTAATAAGATAAAAGTCTGTATATACGGGTATTGTAATAAGATAAAAGTCTGGGACTAATACCAGTAGTCTAAAATTAGATCCTTGATTGCAATTCCATGAAAATAAATATTCTGAGGACTATTTGGAATTTTGAATGTTAACGGATGATTAACGAATAGCGGAGTTTTTTTTTATACAATCGGGGAAGTTACAGATATCATGAATAGACAGAAAGTAACAAGCACTTTTACCTGGATTGATTTTATAATACAAGGTGTTTTAAATAAGTTTCCAAACTGTTTTGTATTTAACATTGTCGTAGACTTTTGAAAATAAATAAGTTTCCAAATAAGGTATGTTATTGCTAATAATAAGGTATGTTATTGCTATACATCTTATGAAATGATTGACTAATTTTTATGAGTTCAATTTCAAATGAACACCTACAGCAAAAATTAGAAGACGCCCTACTAAAGCCTGACTGTGACATCTGGTGAATTTAAAAAATGCAATCTGTACGTGAGGACACTTTAGAAGAACGATATGTCATAAAATTCTGTTTAAAAGTTAGAAAAATGTAATGGAAATGTATGCTAAGCTTCAGAATGCTTTTGAGCCATCTTGCATGAATCGAGCATTAGTTTTTGAGTGGCATAAGAGATTCAAGAAGGCTTGACGTCTGTGAGAAATGATGAAAAGGTGTGGGTGGAGTAAGGAAGTTAGTACACCAAAGTTGATTGGCCAAATAAAGAATTTCATGTATATAGACCGTCGTGTGTCTATAGAGACAATAGGTGCAGAGTTTGATGTCAGTGTGGAACTGTACACAATTTTTCACGGGGAACTGGAGATGCGGAAGATTTTCGTGAAGTTTGTCCCTAAGGGTGTTCAGAGAAGATCAGACTATTTAACTAAGATGGCTATCGAGACAATTCCTCACCCTCCCTATAATCCAGACCTTGCTCCATGTGACTTCTGGATTTTTTCTAAGCTCAAGGAATACGTTAGAGGCTGTCATTATGGGACAATTAGAAAGAGGCTGTGACGAGGGTTCTTGACATGCTTGCAGAAGAGGACTTCTATAGATCTTCAAGAAGTTCTTGGAACGGTACGAAGTCGTTGCAGCCGGAGGAGATTACTTCAAAAGGGGGCTAGAGTTTTATGTGTGTACTATCAATAAAGGTGTCCATACGGAAAAAAAGTCTGGAAATTTATTTAAGGCACTTTGTAGTTTTAAGGTCGTTAAATAGTAACAAACAAACTTTCTTTTGACATATTTGTAGTCATCGAAACTCCTGACCAAAAACGCAGTACATGTAAACAACAAAAAACACTATGAATACACTAAATCTAAAGAGCTCTTCACTAAGAACGTTAAATATACGGTCCATTGTCTTGCCGAAAAATAAACGAATTAAGAATCAATTGATTCGATTAAACTGTTTTGCTTTTACTTGGCTATCAGTTATTAGCTATTGTTATCGAATTCAAAAACACTGTTTCTCTCTTCATTTCGCATGAACTGATATTTTCCTCCGACCGTCTTTTTATTCGCATTGTTGTTGCCATGATAAGGTTTTGTCCGCCATTTTGTTTCTGCCTACTTGTGCGGTTTATTGCGTCGTTCTTGTCTGACTGTTTTCTGCTCATGCGCATTCGATTCACTTTGACAGAAGAACAATGAAATTAATTTTACTACGAAAAGTGAAAAAGTGTTTACTTATAAAGAACTAGCTGGGTTACCCGGCGTTGCCCGGGTGTGGTGAGGTGTGCGGGGGTAAATCAAAACAAAATGGAAAATAAAGAATAAGCGAACGTAATAACCCTGTTTAAATGTTCAAACTTCTTTAAAAATATCGGAAAAATAAAAACAAAAAAACCGCGAACATGATGGAAAATTTAAAAAAACGAAAAAATGGTATAAATAACCTGTTTCAAGATTAAAACTTTAAAAATCGAAAAAAATGTATAATCGATATATCGGCTCGAACGTGCAGTCTTAAGATAACAGGGGATGCCACTATAACCATCAGTCTATGATCGTGCAACCGAAATAGTGTCGTTTTTTTTTTTTTTACATATTTAGACTAATTCAAGAAATAACGTTTTTTGCGCATGTGTGTTTTGCTCAATTGTCATGAAGGAACAATTTTTTTCCTACCCTCCCTCATGGGGGACGACTATTTCTATAGGAAATAATTGACCTTTTTTTTCTTCAAATTTTTACATATTTTTCGATCAAGATATTGCCCTTTCAGACGGTGCCAGTTACGACCAGGTCCGATGCCGCTGAGAAAAGTTTTAGGCGTACATACATACATACATACATACATACAGTTCCGTGTATTTGCTCCGCTTCTCCGTGTCCTTAATCTCCAGTCTACGGTCTGATGGAACGTCAAAATCTATAATCTAACAGGACTTTTCATTCTTGTTATTATGATATCCGGTCTTCTTGCTTGGATGGGTTTATTCGTTTGTATATCCATGTCCCATAGAATCTTGTGATATTCATTTTCCAGTACTGCTGCTGGTGTGTGTTTGTATCATTTGTTTGGGTGTTCAAGATGCAATCGTCTCCATAGTGTACTGCTTTCCCTCCTTGATCGTGTCTATTTTTATATTCTTTTTGGACTAGTTTGCTACATACATTTATTATATGGTTTATTGTTTCGTCTCTTTGTCCGCAGAGTCTGCATTTGCTGTTTTCTTGCCTCTTACTGATCTTTGCTTTGATGTGATCACGTTATCTGTGCGGCTGTTATAGGGATTCAGTTTCTCTCATTGGGCTTCTATTTTTGTACCACTCTTAGGTGTTTCGTTAGTCTCATCGTTGTCACCATTTCTCGTCTCTTTTTCTCTTTGGTTTATTTCTTCCATGTCTGTTGCTACAGTAATTATTTCTTTCAGTGTTCTGCATTTTTTTTTAATTACATTTTCACCTCAAACAAGGCATATTGCCACTTTGGTGTAGGGGGCTACTATCAGGGGCAACAACTACTGGGGTATTATGTAGGGATTTGGGCAGCAAGATGTCGGTTCGCGTTACCCTTGAACTTCTGCATATCAGTACTGTTGGGGAAGCAGGGACCTGGAATGGAATTCTAGAGTCTAGCGGTTCTGGGGAAGAAACTGCTGGAGTAGAAAGATCTTTTACATCTATGATCTCTACAGTGTGGGGGTGGGATTTAGCAGCCTGTCTGGTTTGTCGAGGGTGCTCACGTCGTGGGGGCACAAGTGATTGCAGTTCGTCAGAGCATTCACCACTAAAATACTTGTAGAAAAGGCAGAGGGGTGCAATATTTCGTCGATAGGACAGAGGCTGAAGCTTAGATGCCAGTTCAGAGCCTATCAGGTTTGCGACTCTCTTTTGAACCTTGTCAAGGAGCGAGAGACTAGTAGATGATGCACCAGCCCAAATGTGACAGCAATACTCCATACATGGGAGAATGGTGGCCTTATAGAGGTACAGGATACTTTCGGGTGTTAGTCGTTGTCTAGCACGGTAGAGAGAGCCCACCTTTCTTGCAGCGGCCCTGGCAATGCCTTCAATGTAATTGTTCCAACTCATGTTTTCTGTGAACGTTAGGCCAAGGAGTTTGTAAGATGCAATTGGCCATTGCTATAGGTGGTAGAGAGGGTTTCTTGTAATTATTGAATGTAATTATTTAATGAAACTAATTTAGTCTTGGCGGCATTGAACGCGACCAACCACTTTTGTCCCCATTCCACCACAGATTGGAGGTCTTCCTCTAGTGTTTCTGCCATTTCTTTAGAAATGTGTCCATTCGTCTTCCTGTCGTGCCTGCCATAGAGTGTAGTGTCATCAGCATATATACCCATCTCAGAGGCAATTTTGTCGGGGAGGTCATTTATGAATATCAGGAACAATAGAGGACCGAGGATAGAACCCTGAGGCACTCCCGCATTTATATCATATTGTTTAGATGTACGACCGTCGATGACAATCTGGATTTTTCTCTTATCTAAGAAGGATTTAATTATGTTAAGTATTCTACCAGTGATACCGTATGATCTAATTTTCCTGAGGAGACCCTCATGCCATACCCTGTCAAAAGCCTTAGAGATATCTAGAGCTACCGCTCTTCCCTCCCCCGCTTTGTTAAAGTTCTTTTTTGTGTTATTTTTGTATCTTCTATACAAACCAATCCTCTTCCTCCGTCTTTCCTTTTTACATATAGTCAGTCAGTATCATCGTTGTGTCTGGCTGTTAGGCGGATTATAAGAAATGAAAATAGACTATTAGCATCTTTTCTCAATCTTACAGTATTTTCCGGCAGATTCTGGCAGTTCCCACAAAGGCAGTCTTTTAAAGCACTCCAACATTGCAATGGATTCCAATTTTCTCAATCCACTTGTCAAATCCTTTTGTTACACTCCCCATGGATCACATCACAATAGATACAACTTCTATTTTCTTCAACTTCCACAATCGTTTTATCTCTCTTTTCAAGTCTTGGTATTTTTTGACCTCCTTTTCTTTTCCCCCAAATTCACATCAGTTGCTATATTATATTATTAGTAGTTTTTTGTTTTTACAATAATAAATCTGGTCCGCTTGTTTCAATCACATCATTACATTGGATATTTTATCCCACAAAAATTTCATATTATCACTCTATTATTATTATTTTATTATTATTATTATTATTATTATTATTATTATTATTATTATTATTATTATTATTGGTGTTGTTAATATTATTATTATTATTGTTGTTGTTGTTAATATTATTGTTATTAACATTATTATTATTATTATTATGATTATTATTATTATTATTATTGTTTATATTATTGTTATTATTATTATTGTTAATATTATTGTTATTGATATTATTATTATTATTATTTTTATTATTATTATTAAAGAACATTTCCCAAATGGAATATAAACGTTCAAACAGATTAATATAGCACACTGAATAGTCTTAAAAAGACGAAATAGATGTCTGTAGATGATTACACACACCACTCACTCATTTTCTCTTTCACTTTCTCTCTCTTTCATACTCTACACATATATATATATATATATATATATATATATATATATATATATATATATATATATATATATGTGGGGGGGGGGTAGTGCCGGACAAAACTTTAGAAACATACAAAAACGCACATTATTTTTCAATATTCAGAAAACGTTTAGGTATTTCAGATTCGGGAATACATTTGCATAATCTTACTAGGAGGTTTCGGATATATTTTTATAAGATAGCAATGAACTCAATAAATTCGTAATGAAGAAAATTTTCACTAGTCAACACTTTAGAAACATTTGTGAATTTTTATTGAAATCTAAGTTCTTATGGTTATTTTTTTTTCTCAGGACATTATAATTTTTCATATAGAGATGATAGTTACGTCCTCTTCAGGAAGCCAGTTACGCCCCTTTGACTCAGCCGTAATCTTCCCTTTTCTCTATAAAAGCGGCAGTCTGGAAACTTATACGCGTACAACACGCAGAGTTTGTCAACTCACCCAATGCTAGAACGCATGTGGTTGGATTATGCCCCAACAACTCTATAAAATAAACCACTTGTTCCTATTTTCATGATGGGCAAAGGTAAAAAGCTATCAGAATCCGAGTGTGGGAAGATTTTTGTTTATCGGGACAAGAAATTGAAAATTTGTGCAATAGCTGAAAAAATTGTGACATTTAGAACGTTAAGTATTTGTTTCTGTTGGATTTTAAAATGACCATGTTGTAGTCAGTTGGGAAGCAACACTATGGTATTGTGTACTATATATTTTTGTTCTCTGGTTTTTATCAATTTTTGGAAAGACGAGAAAATCTATAGGAACGTGTAAATAGTTCCGTTCCTGGTATCGAATAGTGTATTTTGACGACAGCAACGTGCTTAGAAGGTGCTGAGAAAGCGATAACAATTAATATCTTGGCTGTACTCCGCAAACGAAGATTCTATGAAGGGGGTTGTCCACGTCGACTGCAGGCATGCTTGTGGCTGACGAGCCCAATGCGGGACAAGCAGGTTTGGTCACAGCGACTGCAGTCAAAAGTCGCGTCAGGTGTGGCTGCTGAGGCTTCCCGAATCTTCCTCCTTCAGCGCTTCTCCCACAGATTCTCTGTGCGGGAGATCTCAAAGGAGGCGACAGCCTGGTGGACAGTACGTCGCCAGGTATCACGATCAGCAGAGAGAGCAGACCAGATGGTCAATGTGGCAGCCCCTGGGAGTTTTTATATCTTTCCTCCGTACCCCTCTATCACGACAGCCAGTAGAGAGTTCGCCATATAGGACTATCTTGGGCAGGCGATGATCCTCCATTCTGGAGACGTGCCCGGCCCAGCGTAGCTGTAACTTCAGTAGCATGGCCGCGATGCTGATGATTTCCGTCCGCTTGATGACATCAACATTAATGACAGTGGACGTTGAGAATGGTGCAGAGACAGCGCTGATGAAAACGTTTGAGGAGTCGTAATTGGTGGCGGGTGGAGAGTATTACGGCTCTGTACACACTGATTTTTGTGCAATTTTTTAGGTGTCTGTTTTTTTTTCAGACTCTGTTGTACAATCTGCCAAAAGCGCTGTTTGCCTTGGCCAGTCTGTTGTCTATTTCCCTGTCGAGTTTGGCATCTGATGTGATGGTACACCCCAGGTAGGTAGAGTGGTGAACGGTCTTCAGCTTAGTCTCGCCAATGGTGATGTGGGGAGGTCGGTACTCTACCCGGGGAGCTGGCTGCGGGAGGACTTCCGTCTTTTTCAAGCTGACCTCGAGTCCGAAGAGCCAGGCAGCCTCTGCGAAGCAGGATATGGGCGCTGCAAGGTTCTTTCGGTGTGGGCAACAAGGGCAGCGTCGTCGGCAAAGAGGAGGTCTCGGATCAGTTGCTCGAGAGTCTTTGTGTGGGTTTGCAGCCTCACTAACGTGATGTACTTGCAATAACCCTTATCCCTGAGTGGCTTCCGGGCCTTGATAAGTGGTGATCACTGTGTAAAAAAAAAAAAAAAAAAAAAAAAAAACAGGCTGCCATTGAGGCGATAGCGGATGTAGATAGCATCGTCATCGTCAAGATCTTTGGTCGCCTGCTTGAGCATCATGCTGAAGAAGATGCTGAACAGAGTCGGTGCCAGAACGCATTCCTGCTTTATGCCATTGACGATGAGGAAAGGTTCTTAGAGGTTGTTATTTACTCTGACCTGATCGCTCTGGTTCTCATGCAACTGAACTATCATGCTAGAGGATCTTTGGGGGCAGCCAAGGCGCTCCAAAATCAGCCAAAGACCCTTCCTGCCAACGGTGTCAAATGCCTTAACAATTAATATACGTGTAGCTAAATTAGCTAAATAGCTAAATAAGTAAATGAAAAGTAGGAATAAAAACCTGAATTTTATGAATGGGTTACCAGTTGGCAAGTATTAACTTCAATTTTGAAATGAAACAAGAAAGCATAAAAAATATATTTATATAAAAAATTTTATAAAGATGTAAAATAAACTGAAAGATCAAAGTTTATTGAGAAGTTTTAAAGTTCTTGAATAAGAAGAAAAATGCGTTAGAAACTTCGTTTCAAAGTTTTGCTGTGGATGCGTGTGTTTTTGTGTGCTTATGTGTGTGTGTGTGTATGTCTGTGTGTGTGTGTGTGCGTGTGTGTGTGAGAGAAAGAGAATGAGATGGTTTGTGTAACGTGGTCATTACGCTTTAACCGTGTCGTTATATTTCAACTATTCTGATCAGCACGTTGTCTGGTACCGTCGCAGGAACAAACAAACAAGGAAGGACAAAAATACGACTCGGCATGTCTGTCAACCCACTCTTTCACGCACCTGCCTTTGTCTTCGCTTGCGTTTCCGCTTTTTCGGCCACGCATCGCATTTTCTCTGTCATCACACAAAATTAAAAACAGTTACTTTTAACGAGGTTATTTGAGAGAACACTTGTTGATCTAACCTTTTTTTATTCAACGGCCCTTTTTATCTCTTAACGCTCAACCCTGTTTGGTGAGATGATTGAAGACAATTTCAGTTTAGTCATGTCTCTTAGGTTCTTAGTTTCTTTGGACGAGATTATTTGAGACAATTATGGTTGACACCTAACCTAATGGGCCAGAGGCATTATTCGTGGCATCGGCTTTTTCGGATATCAACATTATACAACATTTAATAGTTTCCATTTTCGTGTCACGATACAGTTTGACCTTATCATTACGCATCAGCAGTTCTGCTATCTAACGCGGTCACTGTTTATTCACTCACTACTTCTCTTACTTCCGCTATCCTCTAAGCTACTTTGTTTGCAAAGTGAATCCTCAAAACCGTTGTCAAAATCTTTTTATAGCCCAGTCATTTCTTATAGCTTAGTAACGTTTCAACACTAAGAAACTTAATTCGTTGTCCGTATTATCTCAGAAAAGTTCGGACCGTTTACAGAAAAATTCGTCGTTATTTACATTCTCCCTCTCTATATACGAGGACTGTGAGCATCCCAAATGTTTAGTTGATACTTATCATTCTATCACATTGGCAATGCAAATTGCTGCGCCTAATTGTCATAGTTTCAATTTTAAAGAATAATTTCTTTCATGGTAAGTGTCTTACATGAGCGGCACGCAGTTTTGCTTGCCGTTTAATTTAAAATTAAAACGACTTAAAATGTTATATTTCAGTGTTTAGTATTTATCCGAATTTATGTAACAAAATAATGATAAATACAATCATCAGACACAGTCAAAGACGTCGAAAATAAAACAACATTATTTATAAGTCGCTCAGCATAGTATAAGTTTTTTTTTAATTTTCAGTTGCTTATTTAAAATGAAATAACGATTATAAATACAATGTCTTCCTATTTAATAACTGCTTTTTTTACAATCGCCGTCAATTATAAACGACCCATAAACTTAGATCAAAACTATAGTACATACTAAACATATCATACATTGTATTTTTACGCATCATATTTCAACATTTATTTTAGTCTTGTCACCCCTGGCGGAGTTTTTCTAAAATTTTAAACTTTAATAAACTGTAAAAAAAAATTTAATTGTAGATATTTATCATTGAATCACTCAAACAATCCAAATAAAATTTTTAAAAATATATGTTCAAGTCAAAATGGTTCATTTTAAATTCTTACCTAAAACAAAACAAGTTGTTTCCTACGTTAAAATTAGTATAAAACAATATCCCTTTTAATAATACGTAATCGAGCCATGAGAAAAAGAAACTTTTGTCTTTAACACTAAACAAAAAATTGACGGTAAACCACGATTAACACAAAAAATCCTTTCGCAACAAAGAATATGACCGAGAGGACCGAGAGTTTACTAGGTTTAAATAAAAAATATCGAACGGAACAGAAGTCACTAAATATGAAATGAAATATGAAATCATATAAAATAATTTATTTCCAAAATTTATTTTAGTTTTAACACTTCTTGTGCTGGCATGAAAAGATAAAAACTAATGAACTTTCATTTTTATAAATAGTTAGGTTTCTTCTATATCATAAATAATGTATGACAGTTTTTTATTAACACTTCTTGTGTCATCACAAAAAAACTTTTTTAAACATTTGTATAAAACATTATTAAAATGAATAACTTGAAACAAAGTTTAAATTTATTCCATTTGAAAAAATTCATAGAAATGTAAAAAATAAAAGTTTATTTATTTTATTTTTTATGATAAAATCAGAAGCGGTTTCATATGGTTCGTTTTCGTTTCATGCTTAGTGACTTCTGTTTCATATTTAGGTAAACTGAGTTCACCTTTGTCGCTTTAACTTTGTTTACTGAATTTTTGGATTCAACCGAAAAAAAGAACGACAATTGAATCTCGTTAGTTATTCAGTCACTCCTTTGCGACTGCGCTTTTTTTTGTGATGACGTTTAATTTTCTTTTTTTTCTTCATTTTGATCGGTTTTTTTTTGTTTGTTTTTTATAAAAAGCCTAGACACAAGCAATCAAAATAAATATTGTAACGTGGCCGTTACACTTTAACCGTGTTGTAATATTTCGACCACTCCGACACGCACGTTGTCTGGTACCGTCGCAGGAACAAAGAAACAGGGAACTGTTTACGACTAAGCATTTTTAGGTGAATACCAAAAGCATTTTTTTGGTGAATACAAAAAAACATTTTTAGGTGAATGGAAAACATTTTTTAGGTGAATACAAAAAACATTTGTCAGGTGAATACAAACCATTTTTTAGGTGAATACAAAAACCATTTTTAGGTGTATACAAAAACAATTGTTACATGAATACAAAAAACATTTTTAGGTGAATACAAAAACCATTTTTTTTAGGTGAATACAAAAAACATTTTTAGGTGAATACAAAAACCATTTTTTAGGTGGATACAAAAGCCATTTTTTAGGTTAATACAAAAACATTTGTAAGGTGAATACAAAAACATTTGTGAGGTGAATACAAAAACCATTTTTAGGTGAATACAAAAAACATTTTTTAAGTGAATACAAAAACCGTTTTTTAGGTGAATACAAAAACCATTTTTTAATTGAATACAAAAAACATTTGTTAGGTGAATACAAAAACCATTTTTAGGTGAATGCAAAAACCATTTTTTTTAGGTGAATAAAAAACATTTCTTAGGTGAATACAAAAAACATTTCTTAGGTAAATACAAAAAATATTTTTAAGGTGAATACAAATAACATTTTTTAGGTGAATACAAAAAACATTTGTTAGGTGAATACAAAAGGCATTTTTAGGTGAATACAAAACAATTTTTTTAAGTGAATACAAAAATACATTTTTAGGTGAATATAAAAGGCATTTTTTAGGTGAATACGAAAACCATTTTAAGGTGAACAAAAAACACATTTTTAAGGTGAACAACAAAAGCACTTTTTAGGTGAATACAAAAAACATTTTTTAGGTGAACACAAAAAGCATATTTTTAGGTGAATACCAAAAGAATGTTTTTGGTGTACACAAAAAGCATTTTTAGGTGAATACAAAAAACATTTTAAGGTGAATACAAAAACATTTTTTAGGTGAATACAAAAGCATTTTTTAGGTGAATACCAAAAACATTTTTTAGGTGAATACGAAAAGCATTTTTAGATGAATACAAAAATCATTGTTAGGTGAATACAAAAAAAATCTTTTTAAGTGAATAAAAACATTTTTAGGTGAATACAAAAGGCATTTTTAGGTGAATACAAAAAAACATTTGTTTAGGTGAATACAAAAACATTTTTTAGGTGAATACCAAAAGCATTTTTTTAGGTGAATACCAAATGCATTTTTAGGTGAATACCAAAAGCATTTTTAGGTGAATACAAAAAACATTTTTTTAGGTGAATACAAAAGCATTTTTTAAGTGAATACCAAAAGCATTTTTAGGTGAATACCAAAAGCATTTTTTAGGTGAATACAAAAACATTTTTTAGGTGAATACAAAAACATTTGTTGGGTGAATACAAAAGGCATTTTTAAGTGAATACAAAACAAATTTTTTAAGTGAATACAAAAAACATTTGTTAGGTGAATACAAAAACCATTTTTAGGTGAATATAAAAGGCATTTTTAGGTGAATACGAAAACCATTTTTAGGTGAACAAAAAAAACATTTTTAAGATGAACACAAAAGCACTTTTTAGGTGAATACAAAAACCATTTTTTAGGTGAATACAAAAGCATTTTTTAGGTGAATACCAAAAGCATTTTTTAGGTGAATACCAAAAGCATTTTTAGATGAATACAAAAAACATTGTTAGGTGAATACAAAAAACATCTTTTAAGTGAAGAAAAAACATTTTAGGTGAATACAAAAGGCATTTTTAGGTGAATACAAAAAGCATTCTTTTAGGTGAATACAAAAACATTTTTCAGGTGAATACAAAAAACATTTTTTTTTTAATGAACACAAAAAGCATTTTTAGGTGAATACAAAAACCATTTTTTAGGTGAAAACCAAAAGCATTTTTTAGGTGAATACGAAAAACATTTTTAGGTGAATACAAAAACAATTTTTTAGGTGAATGCAAAAACATTTTTTAGGTGAATACAAACAACATTTTTTAGGTGAATACAAAAAACATTTTTTTAGGTGAATACCAAAAGCATTTTTTTAGGTGAATACCAAAAGCATTTTTAGGTGAATACAAAAACATTTTTAGGTGAATACAAAAGCATTTTTAGGATAATACCAAAAGCATTTTTAGGTGAATACCAAAAGCATTTTTAGGTGAATACAAAAAACATTTTTAGGTGAATACAAAAGCATTTTTAGGTGAATACCAAAAGCATTTTTTAGGTGAATACAAAAAAACATTTGTTTAGGTGAATACAAAAACATTTTTAGGTGAATACAAAAACCATTTTTAGGTGAATACAAAAAAAAATTTTTAGGTGAATACAAAAAGCATTTTTAGGTGAATACAAAAAACATTTTTTAGGTGAATACAAAAACATTTTTAGGTGAATACAAAAACCATTTTTTTAGGGTAATACTAAAAGCATTTTTTTAGGTGAATACAAAAACATTTTTTAGGTGAATACAAAAACCATTTTTTAGGTGAATACAAAAACATTTTTAGGTGAATACAAAAACATTTTTTAGGTGAATACAAAAGCATTTTTAGGGTAATACCAAAAGCATTTTTTGGTGAATACAAAAAGCATTTTTTAGGTGAATACCAAATGCATTTTTTTAGGGTAATACCAAAAGCATTTTTTTAGGTGAATACAAAAACCATTTTTTAGGTGAATACAAAACATTTTTTAGGTGAATACAGTAAGCATTTTTAGGTGAATACAAAAGGCATTTTTAGGTGAATACAAAAGGCATTTTTTAGGTGAATACAAAAAGCATTTTTTAGGTGAATACAAAAGGCATTTTTTAGGTGAATATAAAAACATTTTTAGGTGAACACAAAAAGCATTTTTTATGTGAATACAAGAAACATTTTTAGGTGAATACAAATAGCAGTTTTTAAGTGAATACAAAACGCATTCTTTTAGGTGAATACAAAAACATTTTTCAGGTGAATACAAAAAAAAAATTTTTTTTAATGAACACAAAAAGCAGTTTTAAGTGAATACAAAAAACATTTTTTAGGTGAACACAAAAAGCATTTTTAGGTGAATACAAAAGACATTTTTTAGGTTAATACAAAAGCATTTATTCCAATAATTACCGACAACGTACTTCACAATGTTTTAAATTATTACTCATACGCGGAACGTCTGTCAAGACACTTTTTCATGCGCCTGTCTTTGTCTTCCCTTGCCTTTCCGCTTTTTCGACCACGTGGCGCATTTTCTCTCTCGTTGCACACGTCCGATCGTTTCCTTTGCTCGACCACGTGCTGCCCTTTTTCTGCTTTTTCTCCTTTTTCCCGTGACATCAGCGCGTGCACACTTGCTTAATTTGCATATGCGCTATGATGGCTGTTGCTGCTAATATTTTCACCAATCAGCTATCATATGCTTCTGTTGATTTTCTCACACGTGCACATACCCGCTATGTTACAGATGGGTGTTGTTTGCGTTGAGATTCCAAGCACGTCGCGTTGCAGGTATCCCGCTGAGGAGCTTTCATTTAAGTTTATCAAGTTATTGGTTAATTTTACACCGGATTGCTACTTTTAGAGTTTTAAATGGCTTTTATTGGCTGAAAAAATATTTTGAATTCATACGTTTCTGTGAAAACTCACTTGATAAAGAAATAAAGTTTCATCGAAACAAAAAAGGAGTGGCAATTATAGCCATTTGATTTTAAGCATTCGTTTCGAATCGCATTTCGATGTAAAACTCCGACGTAAGACTACTATAAAGAAGCGAAAAGAAAAAGAAGAGGAAAGACTAAGCCAAACAAAGAAAGCAAGAAAGGAAGTAGCTTATATTAACTCGTTCGTCTCGTACATCAATTTCTAGCCCACCGCACATAACTATCAGGTTTAAGTTCGGCTATTGTTGGTGTACTTTAACCTTTTTTATGCACTCATTTACCCTTACACAGAATTTGGTGAATTGCCAGATTCTCCGTCGATGTGACGGACCGAATGGCAGTCGGTTCGTCAAAGTGCGAACACAGCTTCGCAGGTAGATATGCATGTTTATCAAACTACCAGTCCAGAAAACGAATCAACATCAGACGATCGGTGTATAAATCTGTCCGGGGGGGGCGGATGACAAACTGTCGAAGGCCGCAGTTGTTTACGGCACGCTTTCAATTGTCTATGCCGAAGAATGGCACTTAGCGCAATGAATAGCCGCCAGCCTAACGCATTTAGACTTCCGCTTCGTAAATAAGTGTGCAAACTGCGCATATGTGCCGCAAATGAACAAAACCAAACAAATCGACAGACAGACTAGATATTAATGACCAATCACTTGTTTTCGGGCGGATTTTTTTTTTTTTTTTAGTTTTATTTATTTATTTACTCTTAAATCCATGTGTCTCTTTAAACTCTCTTTTTCTCTCCCTCTCTCTCTCTCTCCCTCTCTCTCTCTCTCTCTCTCTCTCTCTCTCTCTATATATATATATATATATATATATATATATATATATATATATATATATATATATATATATATACACAGGGTGTCCAAAAAGTCACTGAGGGGTTTAAAATCTTTGTCATTTTACCATTAATGATTATTTTTTTCTCTATTTCAAATATTTTACAGATAATATTTTCGAAATTAATTATGTATGAGTAAAGCACTGAACAACGTACGCATACGACGAGAAACACCATCGAGCTTCTCAGGCAATGCTTTGGCAACAACATTATCTTTCGTTATGGCAAATGGCCACCATGTTCCCCGGACTTGACTCGATTTTTTTCCTGTGATGATATCTTGAAGAAAGAGGCTATGTTAACAAACCCCAAACCCTGCAAGAATTGAAAGAAAACATCAGGAACGAAATAAGGGAGTTAAATCACATTTGAGAGATTCTGAAATCTGTCATCATGAATAATATTTTGGAAAGAGCATAGATATGCGAAGCTGAAAATGAGCAACATTTAAAAGATATTATTTTTCATGAATAAAGATTGTTTGAGTTTTGCATTTTTGTTTTTGTAATTGCTTAGTCAGATTGTGTCAACACTACAGAAAGATATCATCAAAAATAACGAATCTATTCAAGTTCGAAACCCATCAGTGACTTTTTGAACACTGTATATCTTTAATATAGAGCTGAATGCGCGTGTGTGTGTGTGTGTTTGTGTGCGTGTGCGTGTGTGTGTGTGGTCACGAATAGGCTCCTATATGGTTGACTATTTTTAAAAAACTGATTACATATAATGATAGAAGATGTATCGAGACACAGGAATGGATATGTTTTGTCTGGCAGAACAGTGGTTCATTAAAAAGTGTTTTTGATATAGATGTACATAAGAATACTTTGATAAAGATGTTTTAACTTAAATAGAGATGGTATAATAAAACTGTGGGGTCTGCGTTCGCGCCTGGCCTCCATAGAATGAAAATAGGTAAAAACTTAAATAAAGACTTTTCATATCTATCTGTGTAAGTATACTTTGATTATTATGTTTCATTTTGAAAATATGGTATAATAAAATTATGGGGTGTTCGTTCGCGCCTGACCTCCATAGAATGGAAATACGTCACAAATTTTAACAAGGTTTTATTTAAATGGATGAGGGTCCACAATAACACCTTAACTTTAATCTAATTCACGTTAGCTTTTATTTATTTTTTTGAGTTGAATCATATTTTGTCGATAAATTCACCTCATAAATTCACGTTCTTATTAAAGTGAAAGCAAAAAAAAGTCGGAACTTTAGACAGTTCTCGACACAAATTTTGCATAACTCTGTTTTTTCCTTCTTCACTTACACGTGGCACTTTTTCGAAAATAGATAAATAATAAAAAGTAAGAACGTTATTTGTTATCGTGTCAAAAGAAGGAAAAAATCCTGTTCACGTGATTACGTGTCTTTTTAAAAACATTTTTGTTTTTTTTTTTTTTCGATATTTCATCGATATTATTTAGTAAGAATGTTTAGCAGAAAAGCCAACAAACGACTACCCGAAAAAATAAATATACAAGAAATAAATGTTACCATAGTCAATAAAAGTTAAGTTCATGCTTTTTTTTTGTTTTGAAATAGTTTTTAATGCTCTTTACTTGAAATAATTTCAGCGAACCGAAATTAAAACGAAATTTGAGGCGATAACTACTTAAATTAATTTTTATATAAATTACACATGCCATAATCGAATATTCCTCAAGCACAAAATAACAGTAAACATTAAAATATGTTTATAAATATCCCTTACGTTGACGGAACTCTCTTAAATTGTTAACACAGAATGCTCGGGTGCCCCTCCTTCAAATTGAAAACGGGGCTCTCCATTTCAAAGTCGCTGCCATTTTGATTTTTTTAAAACCGGTTCGTGAATTAAAAAAAATTGCAAACTACTTAAAAATACAAACCAATGAACTTTCTACCATAAAAAGTAACTTTTATTGACTATGGTAACATTTATTTCTTGTATATTTATATTATTATATATATAACATTTTCTCTTTGTAAGGAAACATCATTTTGTTGGTTACTCTTGGATACGAATTGAAACAAAGTTGATATAAAAAAATATATTTTCGCGAAAATTATCTTAAATAGGGATGGTATAATAAAATTGTGGGGTCTGCGTTCGCGCCTGTACTCCATAGAAATGTGGCACAAACTTTCATCATATTTTGCTTAGGGTAAAATTTTTGAGTATCAAAACCTATCTCTTTACAACCTCCTCCTTTTCATAACCTATGATACTTTCATCAATCACAATCCATTTTCTGTAGGCTGTTTTTGAACCTAGTCAACGACGGGTACTTCTGCTAGTATATATATATATATATATATATATATATATATATATATATATATATATATATATATAAGCTCCGACTGTCGTTTTGGGCGGACGGGTTTCGATCCTGGCTTGGGGTAGTTGCTTGTCTAGCCGCACTGATGAGCTGTGAAACAGCGAAACAGTACTGTATATATATATATATGTGTGTGTGTGTGTGTGTGTGTGTGTGTGTATTGTTTACAGAAAGATTTTAGATGAGACAAGTCATTGTTACCGTCGGTTTCAAACCCGACAATTTTGACCGTATTAGATACCTATATCAAGCTCTCTTCAGCCCATACATACAAGAGAGCTTGATATAGGTATCTAAAACGGCCCTAATAATCGGGTTTGAAACCGACGGTACCAACGACTTTCTCAACTAAAAACTTTCTGTAAATAAAATATAATATATAAAATATAAATACGCTCTTATTTCGGATTTTCCCTATAATTGATCACTCTGCTGGATTTCTTTTTCAAAAAAAAACTATTCATATATATATATATATATATATATATATATATATATATATATATATATATATATATATATTGAACAGGTGTTGTATGATAGCGAAGAGAGTAGTAAATAATAATTACTGCTATCCGGGAGATTGGAACCCAGTCACAAAGCCTCCTTTGACTTCACAAGCTGGCATCTTTCCTTAGGCTACCGGCAGTTAACAAAAATTGATGGACATTAAGTTCTCATAAATGCCACTCCGACGTGAATTCACAGCGAGTATTCCCTGAGAGAAAAAAAAAGTGGACTCAACTTGAATTTCTTAAAGGGGCTTTATAAATATACTTTTAAATAAATACTCACAACTTAAATATTAAATAAATGTAATAATGAGTATTGAAATACCTACAGATATTCGTGTTTTATGCTTATGCAATCATCAGTGTAGGAAGTGATAAATACTGCAGGTCGGGAAATTCGAACCGATTCACAAAGAAACCTTTGTCTTCATAGCAGAACCATCTGGCTTTATCCACGACAAATGTGTAACGTACTTCTATTAAAACTTCTCTCTTCTGGCTCTCTATTTTTCTATTTCTTTCTTCCCGTGTTACTCCTTCTTTGCACTTGTCAACCCCACATATTCCCCCTCTCTCTCGTTCTCTCTCTCTCTCTCTCTCTCTCTCTCTCTCTCTCTCTGCATCTGTTCTTTATAGAATAATCGTGGACTGAGTCAGCATGTTGGATATTTGGATGGTGACCCTAGGAACAGAGGTATTTAATGGGTTGCACACACGCAGATGTATTCCATGTAAGGAATGCCAGACTTTCTACAGTGTATAATTTGATCCAGAATACGTGACAGGATATCGGTTAAAGGAAATATTAAATAATAGACAATGGGAAATGTTGAGCATTGCACGTAAAAGAATGTTTATATAAATCGACACAAACAAATAACGAGAAAAGTCGGTCATAGACCGAGGGTAAGCTGACATATTTTCTTCACTGCTAAACATCAACACCCCCACCAAACGCCTTTACTGATGTCAACACCCGTCATAACTAAATCCAAAACTTTTGTCAGTATGAAATAAAACAAAGTATTATTTATAGATCAGCTGTGTTGTGTGTTATTCGCTGTCAGTGTGTATACATTATAGATCAGTGAAAAAAGAAGATGTAGAAATAATATAAACTGAAAAAAATCGACTTCCTGCATAATAAAACTTGCATTAGTTTAGGGGCATCGAGTAGATAATATTTGCTAAATGCTACATATTGTTCATTGTTCGGAGCAACGCCGATCAAGAAAATACAAACTTTATGGGTATTTGTTTGTTTTTAGTTTTAGCTGAACATACAAACATACATACATACACATATACAGACAACTACCCTTAAACTAGCAGGGCTAGAAGAATGTTAGATATTCGTAGGGAAATTCCGAAAGATGTGCTGGTCGACAATTGTTATCATTGCTATGTAACGATATTTCACAGCGAAATGAATATTTACAGATAAAAATTAATTATGTTAAGATTTTTTAATTAGAAAAAGACTGTTAGAACACTAATAATAATTTTAAAATGGTAAACCTCTAAATCCAAAGTGATGTGAACTTCAGGTAGAGCTTGAAAAAGACACGTGTTATTTGATTAGGCAATAGTTGAGAGTGAGAGAGAGCAAATTGAGTTAGAGTCGAGAGAGGTAGAAAGATGATGGCTTCCATAGGAGGAAATCAGAATGCGTTCGTCTGGGACCAAGGTTGCATCTTCAAATGGGGAAACATCGGTACATAAAGTTGCTGAAAAGACAATCCGGGGTTTGTTGATTTATTGGGATGAATCTTATTTGCAGCTTTTCTGAGGATCCGTCAAACAAGATCAAAAACGGATCAGGTATGTTTCTCCGATTGGTCTTTAAATGAGATCTCCATTAACATAGCGCATACATGGTATTAGTTATACTATTATTTTTCATTTATCAACATGTGTAATGTGTTACGATATCAGTTGGGAAGATTATAAGAGCTTATTTAAAATTACACATGATTAAAGAAGCAGAAATACAGAACAACCACTGTCAATAATTGTCCCCACTCTTTATCTGTGCCTAAATTAAAACGTAGATTCCATAAACAAAGCTTCTTTCTTAGAAGTGCACGCCAGTGGAACTCTCTTCCTTCTGACTGTTTCCCACCTGACTACAACTTAGATGTTTTCAAGTCCAGCATAAACAGATTCTTGATGAACCGCCCCTTAAGTAAGACACTTTATCAAATCTCCAATACTAACGATTACTACAATACTATCCCATTGATTACTGTACACGCAATAGCCCTTATTCCCGAGTGGCTTCCGGGCCTTGATAAGTGGTGATTATTTTCTTAATTTTATTTTAATTCCATCAGATTCACAGAAGTTAAGTAACATTAAGTCTAGTCAATACTAAAATGGGTGATTATTTGGGAAGACTTGGTGCAAGAGGTTAAAAGGTGTATAAAACATTTTTCTACTTCTCTCTCTCTCTCTCTCTCTCTCTCTCTCTCTCTCTCTCTTGTCGTCTGTATGTGTTTTTTTCTTTCTCTCTCTCCCATTTTCCATCGTTCTCTCAACCTTTTGTTTCATCTCCTCTCAGCCAATTCCTCTCTCTGGTGTCGATGTGTTGAAAACAAATTATAATCATGTAATTAATTTTTATATTTATTTATTAAAATGTAATACATACATATTTTTTTAAATACATCCGGGGCAATACCGATCAAGAATACCATTATCGGTTTTTAGTTAGTAGTTTTAAACCTTTAGCTAGACATACAAAAATACAAACACAGCCATCTGATCTTTATATAATAGATATTACTAAAACTGAGTTAACCAACATTTTGTTCTCCTACGTCTTTTTCCTACATATTTTAATTACACAATATTCGTCAGTTTTGTGATTGAGTTATGTTTTTAAAAGCTCACATTTTAATTTTTCTAATTAACTGTAATTTGAAATGATTTGTATTTTTTTATATCTATCATTTTTACCCTTTCGCACTGCGTGTTGATTGAATCCCTGCTTTTCTTCAAAACATTACTCGCTTCAGTCTCGATACCCTTTTTAAGAACAGTCGAAAGTAATATAGAAAGTAAATAATAAAAACTTATAAACAAAAAGAACTCGTGGCGTAACGGATAAAG
Source organism: Euprymna scolopes (assembly GCF_053919585.1). Lineage (NCBI taxonomy): Eukaryota > Metazoa > Mollusca > Cephalopoda > Sepiida > Sepiolidae > Euprymna > Euprymna scolopes. The sequence goes on along the minus strand of NC_136496.1, from coordinate 6,476,645 downwards.
TATTAGATTAAAATTCAGTTGTAAGTAACAATTTTCTGGAGGTTGGGGGTTCAAGACTCAGTGCAAGCGATAGGGAAAATACAATTACGATTTCTTAAAACTTAGACTCAACCATGGCTGATGGAAAGAGAGCATGCAAACCACAAAAGATCGATAAAATGATCGATAAAATGATTTCCGGATTTTAGACCTTAAGAAGATAAGAGGTTACATCGGACGAAACGTTGTATTAATAATATTCAAGATAAGAACAGTACTCTGAAGAATATGAATAATAAAATTGTCCATGCTTAGCTATAAATATAAGACACATAAAAAGAGAATATCGGCAGAGTTGTAATTCTATTTAATCTGTAGCTAGAGAGAGAGAGAGGAAACCAATAACAGAAATACTTAGTGACCTGCAGGAAACGTAATTTGGTTATAATAATAGTATATGTGTTCTTTACAATAAAAAGACGTTACATCCCCCCACCACCACCATAATAATAATGAGATTTATCAACTTTAATGTAGTTGCAGTGCCGACTACGTGAGTAAGACGACATTGAGAATGGATAGTAGAACCTAACAACACATTCCTAGCAAAATTAGGAATGGAACCTGTCAACCAACTAGGGTTTTCTATAACGGACCATTTGCTTATAAACTCGGTATTTGTTTTAAAACTCGATATACCTAACGATTATTTTTAATTGACTCATTTTGCATCCTGATTTATGGTCACCCGAAATATCATTTCAAGACCTTGGAGACGATTTTTGTTCATTTGAAACGACTCTTCCTTTGTAAACAAACGGAGTGTCTCTTAGATTTATACGTGATTAGTCATAAGAGATTTCTCTATTATATAGATACCGTTTTTATTTTATTTTAAATATACAGAGTTCCTCAAGGATTTTGTAACTTTAATAAGAATCCCTCGAAACAGATCTTGATGAGTGAGGGCGAAACCAGTCAGCTAACTTTGTTTTTGCATTACTTTGAATTTTTCTCGGGAATATTAAAAGAATAAGTCTTCTCTTCCTAATTACGATGATTCAATTTGGTACTCCACAAAAGATCATGAGATAAGCATTTTGTGTTTTGAAAGTTGACAGAGGTATTTTGTGTTGGAGATCTACAAAAGCCCCTGATTTTCATCGCTAATCGCGCAAGTTGAATAGACTCATCTGAAGACTACTTGTTGTTGATGTTTTGATTAAAATAATAATTAGTGAGCGCAACCCATTTTTATTTTCAAATTTACTTCCTTCCCCCTTCCTCACTGCGTTTTTAATTGATCGATCAATAAAATGATTGTTGCGACACGTACACCGGCCGAGGTTGACGTACGGGCGAAGGAATCCAATTAAACACTTCAACATGTCGTAACTCAGTAATAAATAATGTACAGGCAAAGCTCTATTTGATGAAACGAATCGTAGCGGCAAGTGTTTTTAGTTTTTTTACAAGGAAGTCACCACTTATCAAGGCCCGGAAGCGACTCGAGGATAAGGGTTATTGCGTGTACAGTAAGTTACAAGATTGTCGAATACAATTTCATTTTATAAGAGAAGAGCGTTAGCCTCTATATGAGGTCTTTCTAGACATTTTTGTACAGACATTTAAAATTGTCGTAGACTCTTGAAATTCACTATGTTATTGTTATGCATCTTATGAGATGATTGACCAATTTTTATGATTTCATGTTCAAATGAACAGCTACATCAGGAATTAGAATACATTATATTAAAACTTGGTTGTCACTGTTGGTGTATTTTAAAAATGCAATCTGGACTTAAGGACACTTTAAAAGAACGATATGCAATAAAATTCTATTTTAAACTTGGAAAATGCTACAGATACGTAGGAATACTTCAGACTGCTTTTGGACCATCTTTCATGACTCAAGCATTAGTTTTTGAGTTGCATAAGTGATTCAAGGAATGCAGGAGGTGTAAGGAATGATGAGAAGTGTGGGATAGGTAAGGAAGTCAGAACACCAGAGTTGATTGGCCAAAGAAAGAATTTCATGAAAAAGGACTGTCGTTTGTTTATAGAGACAATTAGTGTTTAATTTGAAGTCAGTGTAGGAATTATACACATAATTATTCGCAAGGAACTGAACAGGCACGAAATTTGTCCCAAGGTTGCTCGTAGAAGACGTTATTTATAGGTATCAAGATAGTTCCTCGCCCTCCTTATAGTCCAGACCTTGTTCCCTGTGACTTTTGGTTATTCCATAAGCTCAAGGAAAACCTTGGAGACTGTCGTTATGAAACAAGTGAAGAGATGAAAGAGGTGGAACGAGGGTCATTGACACGATCAGAAAGAGATGTTCCATGGGCCGAGGGTCATTGACACGATCAGAAAGAGATGTTCCATGGGTCGAGGGTCATTGACACGATCAGAAAGAGATGTTCCATGGGTCGAGGGTCATTGACACGATCAGAAAGAGATGTTCCATGGGACCTACTCGAAGTTGATAGAACGGTACAACAAGTGCATTGCAGCCGGAGGAGATTAAATAAAACTGTCCATACAAAAAAAGTCTGGAAGCATTATTGAAGGCACACCTAGCTTCAGTTCAACGATTTTCCCCCTCAGCACCAACATCAACAGAGATTGGACAATTCCTGTAATGACTTGTTGTTTTGATTGCGGAGTAATGCTGGTTTTGTGAGGTTCTTCGAAGCCCATATTCCCATGTATTGGCTTCTCTCTCACTGAAGGGGTGAGATTATTGTTAATATCCTGAGGTACCTTTTCTGGGGAATGCAGACGGGGCTGAACAAGCACCTTCTGCATGGTCACACTGCTCCTACTCTGTAAGTAAAAAAAAAAAAAATAGCCGAGCTGAGATCGAAACTAAAACCTAAAGACAGAGAGTCAAGTAGGATAACCAGCTTGACACAATTTTTAAAAAGTGTTTTCAAATCTACTTATTCTTAACATAAGTAATCTGTCACGTGAACAATTCACGCATGCGCATTCGTGAAACAGTTGAGAAAAAAACAGATAAAAATCTGATGACACCCCCCACACGTATCAATTTTTAAACTATGCTAAAGTTTTCCACGTGTCTGAATACTCTATATAAAAGAAACTAGCGGGTTGTGGGGCGGCTTTGGTTGGGCATAAAATACGATTGAATATGATATTTTCATTTGTCCAGATTCCATATATATTATTATAGAGTTATGATTTCAAAAGAAAAAAAGTATTTGGGTGCTATCAGCTAAAATCGAAGCCGAAAGCAGAACTATAGCAGTCAAAGCTGGTGACGTTACCACCGTATCAACGTGACAGGCATATAAACTTATTAAAAAAAATAAACTAAGATGAATATACAAAATGAATAAGGATTTTTGTTTTCAATTTTGTACCCATTTTGGCCTCTTAAAAACTATTTTGACCTGCTAAAGATTCATAAAAGAACAGTCCATAAAAAATCCAATCATTTGAGGCCGCTAGTGCCGCTAGTGCCGCTCTGTGACGTTTTGGTTCTGGAAGATATAGAGTTTGAAAATATGGAGACAGACAGACAGACAGACATAGTTAGTTTTATAAATTAGATTTCAAGTTTGTAGATTAAGAATTCGTTGAGTATATCGGTTGATAAGTTTCCTCATACACATACATTCTCACTTTTAAATATATACAAATGTGGTATCAAAATGAGTGACACTTTTTTTTTACACGGTGGTCACCACTTATCAAGGCCCGGAAGCCACTCTGGGATAAGGGTTATTGCAAGTGTAACGAAGCCGGGCGACACCGGATAACCTTGCTTCCTAGGTTGAGGGTGAGTGGGATGGAGCTGGGCGAGAGGTCTCAGTCCCATCTCGTGAGAAACCAACGAATTGTCATCGGTTGACAAGTAAATTATTGGAGTTCAAAAGGGCCAGACTAAAGATAAGCCAGATGTCGGGTTGGCGAGGAAAACGCAAGGAGGTCTGGGAAGGGTCGACGAGTAAAGTCGACGATCCGAGTGTAAATGATAACATGATTCACTTAAACCAACAAAGGAGGTGATAATAGAGAAAGAACAAACCTGAAAACAATTGAATTAATCATTCTAATTTTAAGGGAACAAATTGGTTAATTACCTTGAGAAATAACTAATTCTCGGAATTGAATCGAGAGGGGGTCGGTTGGGAAGGAGAGAGAGAGAGAAAGAATTATGATTACCCGTCGAATAGAGAGATTGGGTCGACTACAGAAGGAAGGGGAGGATGGCGTTTAATAAAACTACTGCGGAGATAGACAAACGGAGGAGAATCGGACAGTCTGTCGGACAGAGGAGTTGGGAAGCCACGCATGCCGCCAGCCTCTTCTAATTGAGACGAAGAGAACTAACAAGACCGCCACTTAGAGTTTTTGTTTAAATACACTGTGGGGGTTGCATTCCAAGCCTGACGAACGTATAAGGGACGAGCCGAGCCTTAATGTATACCGAATCACTAAATGAACAGCCTAAACTATCCTCATCGTTGTTGATTGTTTCCATTTATACTTGTGAAGACTGCCTTCGATTTCAGCATAACCAAACTTGACTTTCCAGCTGTCGCAGACAGAGAGAGAGACGGCCACTGACGAGAAGACGATCACGACAGAAATTACCAAGAATTCCCGATTGGGCATTACAACACTAGACGGCCAGATACCAACGTCCAATTCGGAGAGACTCAGCAGAGAGAGAGAGAGAGACGGATGCTTGTGCGGGGTCCGAGGCTCGAAGGAGCGAAAATATAGCCAACCGTCCTTAGGGTTAGTGCGCATCGTTTTCCACCGTGCGCGCGCGACCCCAGCAAGGGAGAAAGGGTTATACAAGTACAGTACGTTAGTGTGGAGATTTAATGAAGTGTTTACTTAAGGGGACGGTTCATTAGGAATTTGTTTACGTTGGACTTGAAGACATCCAGGCTGTAGTCAGCTGGGAATCAGGCAAACGAAACAGAGTTCCACAGCCGTGCAGTTCTAAGAAAGAAGCTTTGTTCATGGGATCTACGTTTTGATTTAGGCACAGATAAAGAGTGGGGAAAATTTTTGACAATGGATTCAGCTAGACGGGGTTTTTTTGTGAAAGATTAGCGAGGGGGAGCAGAGATTGGAGTTCAGACGAGCACCTGCCATGGAAATAACGATAAAACAAGGATAGGCTCGCAACGTCTCTTCTGTGGGAGAGAGGTTGCAGGGTAGAGAAAAGGGCATCCCCCACTAAGCCACGAAGTTTATTTTGTACTCTGTCAAGGCAGGATATACCAGGTGCTGAATGTGCTCTCTATTCATCTCGGTATTACTTTCAATCGTCTTAGATTTGTCCTTGCTTGGAATCAAGCAATATACAATCAAAAGAAGTGCTGTCCGGGATTGCACAACTGTTGCTTCACAGTTACCAACGTAGCCACCTTTACAGAGGAGACTAAATGGAGACTACGCAATATGAATATATGAAAAATATTTTGTTTCGTATACACGACAAAGTTATGAATAAATATGTTATTTTTAACTAGCGGGGTGGGGGCGGCTTTTCCCGATCATGAAATACGCTTAAATATGATATTTTAATTTGTCCAGATTCCGTATATATTGTTATAGAGTCGTGATTTTAAAAGTAAAAAAAAAAGTATTTGGGTACCATCAACGAGAATCGAAACCAAAACTGTAGCAGTCAAAGCTGGTGACGTTACCACTGTACCAACATGATACGCATATGAACTGATTAAAAATTAAAAAATAAAAATAAATTAAGATGAATGTACAAAATGGACAACGATTTTTTTCAATATTGACCCTTTTTTACCCCTTAACAACTATTTAACCGACTAAAGGCCAATAAAAGAGCGGTTCATAAGAAAATATAATCATCTGAGGCTTATAACGCCGATCTGTGACTTTTAGTTTCGGCGGAGATAGAGTTTGAAATTTTGGAGACAGACGGACAGACCGACGAACGGACAGGCATATAGCTTTTTATATATGAGATTAATGTTTAATGTTGCGTATTTTGCGAATCGATGGAGAGCCGGCAAAGACAGTGAGCCATTTATAAAACGAAAATGAAATCGTTAATGTTTAATTTGTGTTCGGCTTTCGGAATCAACGGAAACTCTTCAGAACTAGTGAGAATTCCTTTTAGTCTTGCGTGTTTCGTGGGTCCTATTCTGTACAGGTGTTGAAACGGGAAAGCTAGTATTCGTTAATTGATATTCCGACCTAGATGAAAGAACTCTTCGAATCCATAATTCATCTTTTCTCTTTGTATTTCTTATTTCCTTCCAGGAATATCTTTCTCATTGAATATTCTTTTTATGCGGTTCTATATGCCACGAAGATGCTGAATTTCCTGCTTATTAAATTGGCACGTCCACATAAAAACAAACATGCATGCCTAAGATGCGTCTATTTTGCGATAATAATGATCTAATATAT